>NC_057748.1:5177869-5255583 GCF_004010195.1 Chiloscyllium plagiosum
CATTTCGTGATTGACAACGGAATGGGCCAATGACGAAGAGGACACTATTAATACGCATGAGGAAATCGGCCACTAGGGGAAGAGGGTGGGGTTTATTCGGGATATTGTCCACAATTACTGAGAGGGTTGTCCCCCGACTTATGGCTGATATATTTCAGTAATGTATCTTTATAGTAAAATATGTATCAGTATATATTTAGAAATATCTCATTTTTAAAAATCAGGATATATTTCCGTCATATGCCCTGTATCTCTCAGATAAATTTCTGGATCAATTTTGCGCATTTCAGGTATATATGTCAATGTTTATTTCAGTAATACTGAAATATATCCCTGAAAGATATGTGAAATATATAACTGAATTCTATATCTGACATATATCTAAAACATATTTCTGTATACATTGTGTTTACCTTGTGTTTATATTTGAAACATATATTAACATATATGTTTCAGTTATATCTATCAGTATATATTTCAGCAATATGTCTATAAATTCCAGTAATATATAATATATATTTCACATATGTATCAGTAACATGTGTTACTGAATTAATTAAAATTAAATCAGGATCACTTTTATAGAATCCCCACGGCATGGAAACAGGCCATTTGGCCCAACAAGTCCACACCAATCTTCTGAAGAGCATCCCACCCAGACCCATCCCCTTACTCTATCCCTGTAACCCTGCATTTCCCATGGCAAATTCACCTAACTTGCACATCTTTGGACTGTGGGAGAAAACTGGAGAACTTGGGGAAAAAAACCCATGTAGATACAGGGAGAGCGTGCAAACTCCACATAGACTGTCACCAAGGCTGGAATCGAACCCAGGTCCCTGGCATTGTGAGGCGGCAGTGCTGCCCATAGTTCTTCCACCGTTGTGCTGCCTTGTCATAAGACAAACTTGAAGTTTCTCACATCCAATGCCCCAAATATGCAGCAGACAACAAAATCTTTAAGACAGTTCGTAGGATGTTTAACAAGCTCAATTATTCGTAATTCCGGGGTAACTGATGATTTTGTATGGTCCACTCAACATCATCACACTCTATTTTACATGTGCACAGGTAGGATAAAGTTTAAAAATCACACAACACCAGGTTATAATCTGACATGTTCATTTGAAAGTACAAGCCTTTGGAGCACTCCCCCCTTCATCAGGTACATAGTAGCTGCCTGATGAAGGAGCAGTGCTCCGAAAGCTTGTACTTTCAAATAAACGTGTTGGACTATAACCTGATGTGTGATTTTTAACTTTGTCCACCCCAGTCCAACGCACAGGTAGGATGGGCAAGAGCTGCTCAAGTTATGGCTGTAAAGTTGAGCCCTCGATTTTGGTGCTGTTAATTGAAGGATATATGTTGGCTGGAACCCTAGAAAGAACCTCTCAATCTTCTTCAAGCAATAGCATAAGATCTTTTACATTCCACCTGAGAAGGCAGACTGGGGCAAGTTAATGATTGCAAATGGCTGTCAATGATTGCAAATGGCTGTCAATGAGGCACACGTCTTAAAAATGTGTTGCTGGAAAAGTGCAGCAGGCCAGGCAGCATCAAAGGAACAGGAGAATTGACGTTTCGGGCACACGTGAGGCACACGTCCCCAGATTGGTTTCAGAAGCTGTTGCTGCATGCCAATAAACAAGTTAGAGGCAGCATTTGAGAATACCTCGCAAAAGGGATGGGGCAGAAAGATCAGGCTTGAGCACCGCCTGCAAAGCCAAGTGTTTAATTCCTGCTTTCTGTGTGTTCCAGATGTTGCCCGAGCAATCGAGCTGCTGGAGAAGTTACAGCGAAGCGGCAACGTTCCCCCACAGAAACTGCAGACGCTGCAGCGGGTTCTTCAGAGCAAGTTCTGCTCTGCCATCCGTGAGGTCAGTGCCCAGTTGGTGATTGCAACTTTGCACCCTGACTGCATGTGCTCATTAAACTCAGTAAATGTGTTTGTGTTTCATTGCTCTTTCTGCATGCCTCAGCCTTCGAAGGAAAGAAGCTTATTTGGATGTTTTATAATTGCACCTGATTAAAAGTGAATTTTACTCTTTCTGACATGCGAGGTTTTAACAAGAGCAGAGTGAGAATTTAAAACTCGTTGCAACATGGAGTAGTTGAGGTGAACAGCATTGATATATTTTAGGTGAAGCTGATGAACACATAGAAAGGAAGGAATAGAAGGTTATCTTGTTAGGGTGAGGGGGGACGGGGTGGGCAGGGAAGACCTTTGTGGTATGTAACATTGGTTTAGACCTGTTAATCTGAATTGGCCTGTTTCTGTGTTGTGAATTCTATATAGCTCACCAGTCCATATCAAGAAGTATGTTTCAAAACATCTCCTGTCAATCCTGATGTTCGAATCCCTAAGAATTTGTCAACACACTCATAAGTAATAAGATTGTTTTGTCCAAGGGCTTGTGTCTTCTGTACTATAGAGAATATCCCTCCCAAATTTAACCTGAAGAATATACTTGGGCTTAATGTCCATTTCCATCAGTGAAGATCAGCCATTAATACCTTGTACTTACTTATTGTTTGTCCACAGAAAATTACTGTCTGTTCTTATATTTAAGTCATGCACTTACATTAACACTTTGTGTTATAATTCCTGCACCTACATTTGAAATGGAAATTGCATATGTAAACATCACACTGTAATTACACCCACTGGCCACTGGAAATGCTGCAGGACCATTTTAGGCAGGTGCTATTTTGGATCTGTTTGTTTGCCTACGAACTATGGTTTTTAAGTGCGGATGTAGAAATGTGTAAAGAGCAAAGTTAACATATTGAGTGAGGTTAAGGGCAGACCATAAAGTGTCTGCCTGCTTTGTTCCAATTATCCTTCACCTCGCCTAAAACCCATACTGAGTCTTTCCTGTCTGATTGAAAGTCCATGGCAGAACAGCTCACAGTCATTGTAAAAGTCTAGCATGTATGTGTGATGCCAAGTTTCCTTAATGTGTTTCCCGCCACACTTGATTAACAGTTTTGTTGGTATAATTATACCGTGAAAATGCCACAAGAGATCTGACGGCATTAGATTATAATCCACGAGTGACTGTCTTTTGTACTGGGGTTGATTATAGTTATTAGTCTATTCCATTAATTTTTTTAGAGTACTGTGCTGCTCCATAATGACACAGGGTGCTGTGGGAGAACTTCAGTGCAGAGGCTGCACAATTGGCTAATGCGGTGGGAGCCACAGACTTGGTGAAACTGCATTGAATTCCTGGCAGGTGGCAAAAAAAAGTGGTTGCTCCAGTGCAGATTAACTTAAGCAGTTGACTTTGTCAAACACAGTATTAGCATCAAAAGGTGTGTTTTTGAAATCTTATGAAATTTTTTTTTGTTTTCTTTTCCCCTGTAAACTTGTCTCTCAACAGGCTTTGTCATTTATTTGAGTGCAGGTGGTATAAGGTGAGTAGCAGGAAGACGTAATGGATGGATTCCTGGGATGGCAAATTTGTCCAGAGGAGAGATTGAGTCAAATGGGTGTGTATTCAGTCAAGTTTAAAAGAATGAGAGGGGATCTTATCATAATTTATACAATTCTGATAGGCCTGGACAGACAGGGTGCAGGGATGATGATGTTTCCCCTGGCCAGGGGGTCTAGATAAAAGGTCTTAGATACACAGTAGACCATTTCAGAATGAGATGAAGGCAATTTTTTTCACGCAGAGAATGCTGAATCTATGGAATTCTCTACCACTGTGGAGGAATAGAAAGAAATAGATTTTTAGAAGCTCATGGTGTCAAAGAGTCTGGGGAGGGAGCAGGAGTATTGTGTTAAGGTAGAGGATCAGCTATAATCATAGAGAATGGCAGAGCAGGCTCAATGGGCAAAATAGCCTAACCCCTGCTTCTGTTTTCGATGTTCCCATGCCTTTTTTCTCATTCCAGGTGTATGAACAGCTTTACGAGACTCTTGACATCAGCGGCAGCCCTGAGATCCGAGCTCACGCAACAGCCAAGGTACCCACGGCCTGGTGAATGCAGGTCCCTCACATGAAGCTTCACTGAGCACAAGTAACAAGGTATTCGCGAACCTTGGAGAAGGCCATCAGCCACTTGCACCATCCAGTCAGGTCCTGGCTGATCTGAACTCTAACCCAATATACCTGCCTGAGAGCAATCTCACTAAACATCCTTGCCTGACAAAAATCTATCAATCTCAAGTTTGAAAGTATCCACTGACCCTTAACCACAATAGATTTCTGGTGGAGAGAGTCAGATTTCCAATCATCTTTATGTTACGAAGTACTTCCTGAGGTTAGCCCTGAATAGCCTGACTCAAATTTTAAGATAATGCTTTCTTGCCCTGGACTGTCCCACCAAATGAAACAACCTCCAATCAATTTTTAAAAATTAATTATTCATTCTCGGATTATGCACCTTATTGGTAAGGCAACCATTTGTTCCCTTTCACTAGTTAGAGTTATACAGCACAGAAACAGACCCTTCGGTCCAATCAGTCCATGCCAACCATAATCCTAAACTAAATTAGTCCCACCTACTTGCGCTTGGCCCATATCCCTCCAAACATTTCTTAATCTTTACTCATTCAAATGTCTTTTAAATATTGAAACTATACTTGTATCAACCACTTCCTCTGGAAGTTCATTCCACACACAAACCACAAAAGATTGCCCCTCATGTCTTTTTTTAAATCCTTCTCTCTCCTGTCACCTTAAAAAATATTTCCCCAGTCTTGAAATTCTCAACCCGAGGGGAAAAAACATCTGCCATTCACCTTATCTATACCTGTCATGATTTTATAAACCTCTATAAGGTTACACCTGAACCTCTTGAGAAAATGACACCAGCTTATAGTTCAAAAGGTTTATTTGAAATCACAAACTTTCAGAATGCTGATCCTTCCTCAGATTCACCTGACAAAGGAGTAGTGCTCTGAAAGGTTCTGATTTCAACTTAACCTGTTGGACTATAACCTGGTGTCGTGTGACGTCTGACTTGCGTCCACCCCAGTCCAACACCAGCACCTGCACATCATTGAGAAGATGGTGATGAGCTGCATTCCTAAACTATTCCAGTCCATTCAGAGTAGGCACACTCCCAGTGCTTTTAGGAAGAAAGGTCTAGGATTTTGATCCAGCAATAGTGAAGGAACAGTGTGCCAGTTCCAAATCAGAGTAGCAAGTGAATTAGTGCAGATCCTGCAGGTGCTGGCGTTCCCATGCATCTGCTGTCCTTGTCATTCAAGGTAGTATGGCTGATGGATTTGGAAGGTGCTGTGGAAGGAGATTTGTCAAGTTGCAGCACTTTAACTTGGAGATGGGGCACACACTGCAGCCACTGTCTGCTGGTGGTTGATATGTTGCTATCAAGCACATCTGAAGTGAAATTGGAGCTGCACTCATAAAGCAAAATGGAAAGTATTCCATCAGACTCCTCCTTGTATCTTATAGATGGTGGACAGGCTGTGGAAAGTCAGGAGGAAAGTTACTCACTGCAGCATTCCCAGCCCTGATGTACAATTGTAGGCATAATATTCACATGACCGGTTTAGAGTCATAGAGATGTACAGCAAGGAAACAGACCCTTCAGTCCAACTTGTCCATGCTGACCAGATATCCTAACCTAATTTAGTCCCACCTGCCAGCACCCGGCCCATATCCCTTTAAACCCTTCCTATTCATATATCCATTCAGATGTCTCTTAAATGTTGTAATTATACCAGCCTCCACCACTTCCTCTGGCAGCTCATTCCATACACGTACCACCCTCTGTGTGAAAAAGTTGCCCCGTAGGTCTCTTTTATATCTTTCACCTCTCATCTTAAACTATGCCCTCTAGTTCTGTACTCACCGACCCCAAGGAAAAGACTTTGCCTATTTACCTTATCCATGCCTCTCATAATTTTGTAAACCTCTATAAGGTCACCCCTCAGCCTCCGATGCTCCAGGGAAAACAGCCCCAGCCTATTCAGCCTCTCCCTGTAGCTCAAATCCTCCAATCCTGGCAACATCCTTGTAAATATTTTCTGAACCCTTTCAAGTTTCACAACATCCTTCCGATAGGAAGGAGACCAGAATTGCATGCAATATTCCAACAGCGGCCTAACCAATGTCCTGTACAGCCACAACATGACCTCCCAACTCCTGTACTCAATGCTGTGTCCAATAAAAGAAAGCATACCAAACTCCTTCTTTACTATCCTATCTACCTGCAACTCCACTTTCAAGAAACTATGAATCTGCACTCCAAGGTCTCTTTGTTCAGCAGCACTCCCCAAGATCTTACCATGAAATGTATAAATCATGTCCTGATTTTCCTTTCCAAAATACAGTACCTCACATTTATCTAAATTAAACTCCATTTGCCACTCCTCAGCTCATTTGTCCACCTGATCAAGATCCCTTTGTACTCTGAGGTAACCTTCTTCGCTGTCCACTACACCTTCAATTTTAATGTCATCTGCAAACTTACTAACTATACCTCCTATATTTCGTCAGTGGTCATCTCACAGGATGTTGACGGTTTGGGGATGTTGTTAAATGTCAACAGGAGGGGATTATCATCGACTTTGTTTGGCTGTTCTTCACAATATCAGCTGACAAGTGGACAAGAAGAAATAGAACACCCCTGTATATTTATTCCACCTTGCCCCCAAAGGGGTTGCAGACAGACTGGGAACACTGAAGCAATGGGACCAACTTCTCTGTGTTAATTAATGATCAGGGTTTACATTTTATTTAACGTATTTGTATCTCCGACTGTTTGAACACACACTACACTTATGTGAGGGAGAAGAGAATGGCCAGAGTGAAGGTAGGGTCAATCAGGGATCGTGAAGGGAACTTATACCTGGAATTGGGGGAGGTAGGGGAGGTCCTTAATGAATACTTTGCTTCAGTATTCACTAGAAGGGACCTTGTCGTTTGTAAGGACAGCATGAAACAGACTGATATGCTTGAAAAGGTTGATGTTAAGGAGGAGGATGTGCTGGAAATTTTGGAAAGCATGAGGATAGATAAGTCCCCTGGGCCAGACTGGATGTACCCAAAATTGCTACAGGAAGTGAGGGAAAAGATTGCTGCGTCTTTGGTGATGATCTTTGCATCCTCACTGTCCCCTGGAGTAGTACCAGAGGGTGGTAAATGTTATTCCTTTGTTCAAGAAGGGGAATAGGGATAAGCCCAGAATTGCAGGCCAGTCAGTCTTACATCTGTGAATCATTGAAAAGGATTCTGAGAGACAGGATTTATGATTATTTGGAAAAGCATAGTTTGGTTAGAGATAGTCAGCATGGCTTTGTGAGGGGCAGGTCATGCCTTGCAAGTCTTATTGAATGCTCTGAAGATGTGACAAAATACATTGATGAAGGGAGACCAATGGCTGTGGTGTATATGGATTTTAGCAAGGTGCTTGATAAGGTTTCCTGTGGTACGCTGATTCAGAAAGTAAGAATGCATGGGATACAGAATTGGCTGGCCCACGGAAGACAAAGGGTGGTAGTAGGTGGAAAGTATTCAGCCTGGACCTCAGTGACCAGCAGTGTTCTGCAGGGGTCGGTTCTGGGACCTTTGGTCTTTGTGATTTTTATAAATGACTAGGATGAGGAAGTGGAAGGGTGGTTAACAGGTTTGCCGATGACACAAAGGTTGGTGGAGTTGTGGATACTGTGGAGGGCTGTTGTAGGTTGCAATGGGACATTGACAGGATGGAGAGGTAGGCTAAGAAGTGGCAGATGGAATTCAACTTGGAAAAGTGTGAAATGATACATTTTGGAAGGTCGAATTTGAGTATAGAATACATGGTTAAAGGCAGGATTCTTGGCAGTGGGGAGGAACAGAGATATCTTGGCATCCACATCCTTCAAAGTTGCCACCCAAGTTAGTAGGGTTGTGAAAAAGGAGTATGGTGTGATGGCTTTCATTAGTAGCAGGATTGAGTTTAAGAGCCACGAGGTTATGCTACAGCTTTATAAAGCCCTGGTTAAACCACACTTGGAATATTGTGTTCAGTTCTTGTTGCCTCACTATAGAAATGATGTGGAAGCTTTAGACAGGGTGCAGAGGAAATTTACCAGGATGCTTCCTGGATTGGAGGGCATGTTTTATAAATAAAGTTTGAGGGGGCTAAGGCTTTTCTCATTGGAACAAAGAAAGATGATAGAGGTATACAAGATGATAAGAGGCACAGATAGAGTGGATAGCCAGAGACTTTTTTCCAAGGCGGAAATGGCCATCATGAGGGGACATAATTATAAGATAATTGAAGAAAGGTTTGAGGATGGTGTTAGAGGTAGATTCTTTACACAGAGAGTGGTGGGTGCATGGAATGCTCTGCCAGCAGTGGTAGTAGAGTCAGAGACATTAGGGACATTTAAGCGTCTCTTGAATAGGCACAAGGAAGTTATTACAGTGAAGGTTATGTAGGTTAGTCTGATCTTAGAGAAGGATAAAAAGTCAACACAACATCGAGGGCCAAAAGGCCTTTACCGTGCTGTACTGTTTTATGTTCTAAATGGGTCAATGGGCAGAAAAATGGCAAAATGGATTTCAATTCGGATAACTGCGAAATATTGAATTTTAGTAAAACAAACAAGGGTAGGACTTATACAATTAATGGGAGGGGTGGTGTTGTAGAGCAGAAGGGACTGGGGAACAAAATGCTTTGAAGTTTGCATCACATACACGGTGGTTAAAAAAGCGTTTAGCACGCTTGCCTTCATTACTCAGTTCTTTGAGTATAGAAGTTGGGAAGTTATGTTGAGGTTGTACAGGACATTGGTGAGCCCTCTTCTGGAGTACTGAGTGCAGTTATAGGAAGGATATTATTGAACTTGAGAGTGTTCAAAAGAGATCTACCGGAATGTTGTCAGGTCTGGAAGGTTTGAATTGTAAAGAAAGGCTGGATCGGCTGGGACCTTTTTCACTGGAGCATAGGATGTTGTGGGGTGGCCTCATAGAGGTTTGTAAAGTCATGAGGGGTATGGATAAGATGAATCGTAGGCATTTTTTTCCCTAGGGAGGGGTATTTCAAGACTAGGAGGCACTTTTTTTTAAGTGAGAGGAGAGAGATTTACACAGAGGGTGATATGCATATGGGATGAACTTCCAGATGAAGTGGTTGATGCAGGCAGAGTTACAATGTTTAAAAGACATTGCTGAATACCTGAATAGGAAATGTTTGGAGTGATATCGGCCAGCAACAGTCAATGGGACTGGTTTAGTTTGGGATTATGTTCAGCATGGACTGGTTGGACCAAAGTGTCTGTTTCCATGCTGTGTGACTCTATAAGTGACATGGAGTTGTCCCCTGTGAACTTGCCACATTTTTCCCTCAACTGACGTTTAAGAGAAAGACTATCTTGTCATTACCCTTGATGTTTGTGAGATGTTGCTGGATGTGCATTGGTTGCCATGTTTCTTGGAGTATAACAGAACTCAATTTCAAAAAGATCGACACAGGTTGCAAAGCCCTTTGGGATCTCTCTGAAAAGCTCTATGTCTATGCAAATTACTCTTTCCTACAGAGAAAATACTCTCAACTGTGCGTCGGTTAATCTGTTTTCCTCTCTTTCTTTCCGTATCCCAGGCAACAGTTGCAGCATTTGCAGCCAGTGAGGGACACGCACATCCCCGAGTTGTGGAACTTCCTAAAACAGAGGAAGGTCTTGGCTTCAACATAATGGGCGGGAAGGAACAGAACTCCCCAATCTATATATCCCGAATTATACCTGGAGGGGTCGCAGACAGACATGGAGGTCTTAAACGGGGGGACCAGTTACTCTCAGTAAACGGTGTGGTGAGTGTTGAGGTTTACTTGTTTTACTTATTTCTGATGAATGTGACTGGTAGCAGAAAATGGGTGAAGCTGGCTAAAGGCCAAAAAGGTATATAATGTCTCCGATTTTCCTTTGTTGACCAGAAATGTTACCTCCCACTATTCCCACAACTCCACAGGACACAAAATAAATTTACTAGCTTTAGAAAAATAAAAATTGTCAGCCAGTTTTTTGTTTAAGACAATCAGCAAAATTATTAATTTGTCATAAAACAAAATTTAATTCAGCAAATATCTAAATCTGATTAACGTGCAGTTGGAAATAGGAAAATATAAATATGCATCCTTCCAAATAACCCCAACACACATACACACACAGACCCGTGTGCACGAACCCACACACATAAATTAAAAGAAAACATAAGACCATAAGAAATAGGAACAAGAGTAGGCCATTCAGCCCCTCCAGTAGGATCATGGCTGATACAACATTCCTCACGTCCACTTTTCTGTCCTTTTCCTGTAACCCTGGCTTCTCCAACTGATCATGAATCTATCCAGTGCAGCCTTAAATATACACAAGGACTCTGCCCTTGCACCTGTCCATGGCATGGAGCTCCAAAGGCTCCCAACTCTCTGAAAGAAGAAATTCCTCATCTTAATCTAAAATTGAGACCCCTTTATTCTGAGACTGTGCTTTCTGGCCCTAGAGTCTCCCATGCGAGGAAACGTTCTAATAACATTGAGCCTGTCAAACCCCTTCAGAATCCTGTATGTTTCAATGAGAGCACCTCTCATCCTTCTAAACTCTGGTGAGTAGAGTCAACTTGCTTCACCTTTGCTCATAAGAGGATCCCTCCATGCAAGGGATCATCCGAGTGAACCTGTTTCGAACTGCATCCAATGAAATGACATGTTTCCTTCCGTAACAGGACCTGACCTGCTTATAGCTCTCCAGATATGGTCTCACCAGCACCTTGTATATTTGCAGTAAGACTTCCCAATTCTTATACTACAGTCTATTTGAAATAAGGACCAACATTCCATTAGCTTAAAAAAAAACTGTGAATGCTAGAAATCAAAACAAAAACAGAAATCGCTGGAAAAATGTGGAGGTCTGGGAGAGATAGCAGAGTTACTGTTTCAGATCCAGTGACCCTTCTTCAGTCCATAACGATTGGTTCACTTTATGAAGTCTCTGATTTATTGGTTAAGAATCATGGTTTACAGCAACTGATGATGGGAAATAAACTGGATTTTTTCAGTCTTGAGATTTTTATTCTGCAGAGAGAAAGACAGCTCCTTCCTTTCCAGAGATTTGGTGGCTTCTTCTCCTAATCTGTTCAGCTACCTCATAGAGTCATGGAGATGTACAGACCCTTTGGTCCAACTTGTCCATGCCGGCCAGATATCCTAATCTAATCTATTCCCATTTCCCAGCATTTGGTCCATATCCCTCTAAACCCTTCATATTTATATACCCGTCCAGATGCCTTTTAACTGCTGTAATTTTAGCAGCCTCCACCACTTTCTCTAGCAGCTCATTCCAAACACATACCACCCTAAGCTTGAAAAAGTTGCCCTTGGGTCTCTTTGATATCTTTCCCCTCTCACCCTATATCTACGTGCTCTAGTTTTGAAGCCTCTGAGCCAATCACACAGATGTTGGTAGACAAAAGGCCTTTGTTGTTGACAACTAAGCACCATTTCACAGACTGACCAGCTACTTGTTGCCAGTCGTATCTCCTGATGAAGGGCTTATGCCTGAAATGTTGATCCTCCTGCACCTTGGATGCTGCCTGACCTGCTGTGCTTTTCCAGCACCACCCTCTTCAACGCCAGTCAAATCTCCCCTCATACACACCCCAAGGCTTCAGCTGCTCTGTAAGTGCACTCCCCCCGCCACTGCTTGAACAAACAGCACTGTAAATAGCACATACACTGAATGACAGCTAACTAGCTTTTAAAACGTGCAGCAATCTTTTCCACAATCCTAGATTTTTATAAATAGTCCATTTCCCATTTCAATACACAATAAAAAAAAAATGCAGATTTTACAATAAATCCTAGTTAGCTTAAAACGTGTGGCTTCCAAGAAGTATCTTTAAAACCCAATGTCTTTTTAATGAACCCTTTAAAAGAACTTATTAACAGACTTAATATTGAGTTCAACATCTTCAGATTGTGAATCCACTCCCACAACTTCCCTTTTCTTTAACTTTACTTGTTGCATTCTATGTCACCATGTCCTCTTCCCCCACCCCCCCATTCCAATGGGACTCTCTTCTTTCCAGTCTGGCCATTCTCACATTCCGATCACTTAACCTGCACTATCAGCGTCCTTTCTTTCTTCTTCTCTCTGTCTCTGTCTTTCCCTTGCTCCCCCCCAACTATTGCATAAATGTTTCCCCCTCTCCACTTCACGTTAGCTCTGATGAAGAGTCATCTAGACTCAAAACGTTAGCTTGCTCTCTCTCCATGGATGCTGCCTGACCCTGTAATTTCCATTCTCAGTCTTCAAATGAACCACTTAAAAACAAAATGAGGCATCTTCATAATTGACCATTATAGGAACAGGAGGAAGCCAGGCAACCCTTTGGGCCCATTCCATCATTCAGTTAGATCATAACTGATCTGTGTCTTGACTGCATTTACCCACCTTGTACTGTAACCCTTAATATCCTAACTCAACAAAAATATATCAATGAAAACAAAAAACTGCTGATTCTGGAAATCTGATACAGAGAACAAAAGTACTGCATATATGAAGCAACTCTGGTAGCCTGTGTGGCAAGAGAAACTGTGTTAACATTTTGAATCAAATATGAATGTTCTTCAGAACTGAAAGAAGGTAGAAATTTTACACTGAAGAATGTGGAGAGAAGGAAGATCAATATGAAGGGAAGGTCTCACACAGGTGAGAGGGCGAGAGAAATTCAAAGGTTTCGTGGAAAAATTGGCAGAGGAAGTGGTACTGGCCATAAGCAAAAGCTACAGTGGACAAAAAAGCAAAAGGCATGTCTAAAAATATCAATCGTAAGAGCAATTATGGGTGAGCAATAAATGCTGGCCCACCAAGTGACTCCCACATCCTATTACTGAATTAGTTTTTAAAAAGTCTTAGGCTTGAACATTTGGTTGAGCCCTGCAGCTACAGCTTCTTTGGAGGAAAGAAACCCAAATTTTCACAAAGTATTCTTTGTGCTTCCTGACATCAGCCTTGAATAACCCAGCTCCAGTGTTAGGAGTCTTCCCCTCCACTTTTCTGGATTCCCCAACCACAGTAAATATTTCCCTCTATAAATCCTATCAAATCCTAAGACATTAATTTGATCACCTCTTGAATTTCAGGACTCGAAGAAATACAAGCCCCCAGTCTTTTTCTTTTTGGATGTGTTATGACACAACGCTGTGGTTAACACATCCTGAGGTCGGACTTGAATTCGGACTTTGTGGCCCAGAGATAGGGCTATTGCTGTGCTGCAAGATCCTCCCCAAGCCTGGTCTTTGCTAACCTCATATCTTGATCCTTTTAGCTCAGGTATCATTCTGGTGAACCTACACTGCACCCTCTCCAATGCGAATGTATCCTTTCTGAGGTGAGGTGAGGTGCCCAAAACTGAACATAGTTATTCTGTGTAGAATCTAACCAGAACTTTATACCACAGTTTAAAGACTAGTAAGACAAGATCTATCTTGGGTTTGATTAATCTTTTCTGGATGCCATTGGCAATGTTTAACCAGCTCAGTTATTGCCTTGATGTTTTGCCGAATTGTATTTTAAGCTAGGCTCTGTTTCCACAAAGAGCCCTCTCAATCCCACTTCTTTCCTTGGGTTTCCTTTCCTCTGAAGAATTGTCAAGGTCAAGTGGTATCTTCTGGCTGGTGGGAACCTCTGGTGAAATGGATTGACAGCTTTTAAGGCACCTTGTGCAATGCTGGATTTTTTCATTTTTTTGACTCTCATATACATTTAGGCACTTTGTGGATATGTCAATGTTGGTAAATTATCTGCACAGCTATAAGAGCCCATTAGAGTACTGTACTTTGCTGGCTATGCAGTCAAGTCATGATTCTTATAATTCTTGCATGGAATGTGGGTGTCACTGGCAAGACCGACACTGGCTGAACATCCCTAGTTGCCTTTGAACCCATAGGTCAATTCAGAGACTGGTTAAGAGTCAACCACTTTAATATGAGTCTGGAATCACATGTAGGATAACAAGCTTATGATGATGAGTCATAGATGAGTTTAACTCCCTTCTATTTCTAATAGAGCAATTTATATGGCTGCAGAACATTCTGATTGCATCCCTGATCCCTTCTTTGGCTTTGGTGTGTGTGCACATACACAACTGAATTGTCAATATGTGTATTGGAATTCAACGCACCAAGTGAGGGATTGAGGGTGGCAGAATGGTGTTAAATTTTCCTTTCTTTTTATCTTGCTGCCTCTTTGTATTCAGAGCGTGGAGGGAGAGCAGCATGAGAAGGCCGTGGAGTTGTTGAAAGCTGCGCAAGGCACGGTGAAGTTGGTGGTGAGATACACACCTAAAGTCCTAGAAGAGATGGAGGCACGCTTTGAGAAAATGAGGACAGCTCGCCGCAGGCAGCAACACAACAGCTACTCGTAGGTCTCAGGATGGCAGCAGGAATCGGTTAAACCGTTTTCATATTGTACTGACTTAATAACTTGTGAGACAAATTTACAAATGCGCTGTATCAAATTGACAAGCTGGTTGTCAAGCCTGACTTCCTCCTCCCACCCTTCACCTTAAACCACAGCAGCCAATTCATCTCCTGGGAGTGTTAATTTGATTCTAAACCAGCTGGTGAAGTATGAAACTAGACTCTTAATATTTTTCTTGCTAATATACTTATTTCCAGAATGCAGCATTATAAATGTCCGATTCCTCTCAGCCACTCCACTGTGGCAACAGTCTCTCATTGTGCTCTTTTCAAAACGATTGAACAAAATCAACCAAATTAAGACAAAGTAAAAGAGGGACTGTAAAAAAAAAATCAAATGATCAAATGAAACTTACAAACTTTAAAATGCCGCTCAGGGCAGAGTTAATGCTGTCCAGGCCCTGCACTGTCCACCGGCTGGGGAAAGGCCTTCAGTGTGGGGGTGAACCCTGCTTTGACTAACTAAAAAGGGGCTATAATATAACCCCCATATACATGTGGAACACTGACTACTCAAGACTGCAAAAAAGAATACAAATGTATTCTATCTCCGTGCTCTTTTAATAAATCAGTTAAAACAATGAAACTAATTGAGTGAAATTAAGCAGGGGCAGCCTCTCTTTATAAACGTTATACAGTAAACTACTAGATACTAAACTATGCTGTTCATCTGGTATCTTAACAATATAGTTATTGTCCCATGAATAGAGATGGCAAAAAGTAAAGAGAAAACCTTAGAATTAATATAGATGAAGAATTCTCTTGGAAAATTGCCCTCCAATAATCAGAAGTGATTGAAAACAGTCCAGAAGGCCACGTGGACCATGTGTTACAGAAACTACTGCCTGTCAATTAAATAATGGAAATATTGACACCATTATCTTCAGTCCTGACTCCTTTGTCACCAACTCCATCACTCCTCCTCTGTCTGAGGCTGAACTAAACTGGTCGGTGTTATATTTGACACTGAGATAAGCTTCAAACATAATTTAACTGAGTTGAGAGAAACTAATAAGCTCAGAAATTCTCCTATCTCTCATCCTGTCAGTCTTTCTCTAAAACACTTTCCTTGAAAGCTTCCTGTTTTGCAAGACCTTTGGTCATCTGCGCTAATATTGCTTTAGTTAGCTTGTGAGTTAGCTGTGTCTCAGTAATAGCAGCTCTCACCTCTCAGTCACTGAGTTGTTAGTTATAGCTCCACTCTAGGACTTGAGCACAAGTGTTAAAGCTGACACTGCAGCACTGAGGGGTTGCTGCTTTGTCAAACGTGCCCTCTTTCTGATGAAACTTTAAATCAGGCTGTTATCTGGGACAGCAGGATTATGTTCTGTGAGGAGGAATTGAGGAGACTGGGTCTTTGTTCTCTAGAGTTTAGTGAGAAGTCACATGACACCAGGTTGTAGTCCAACTGATAAAGGAGCAGCACTCCAAAAGCTTGTGACTTCAAATAAATCTTTTGGACTATAACCTGGTGTCGTGTGACTTGTGACTTTGTCCACCCCAATCTAATGTGGTCACCTCCACATCACTCTAGAGTTTAGAAGAGAGAGCTGATCTCGTGAAAACATGCAAAGTTCTTCCAGGACTTGACAAGGTAGGTGCAGCAAGGAAGTTTCCCTTGGCTGGTGGGGATTGTAGAACAGGGCACAGTCTCAGAATAAGAAGTAGGTCTTTTAAGAATGAGGGAGAATTTCTTGGCTCAGTGGATGGTAAATCTGTAAAATTCTTTACCCCAGAGAGATGTGGAAACTCAATAACTTGTATATTCCAGATAGCGATTAATAGACTTCTAATGCTTAAAGGTATGAAGTGATATAAGATTTGTCATGATCTAGTTGAATGGTGGAATGGACTCAAAGGATCAAATGGTGTACTCCTGCTGTTACACACTAGAAGATAAACCATGTTTAAGTAGAGATGAAGTCCACACATCCAGTGAGATCTTTATTTCAGTTAACCACAGTCCATAATAGGCAGCACAATGGCTTAGTGGTTAGCACTGCTGCTTCACAGCACCAGAGATCTAGGTTCGATTCCACCCTCACGTGACTGTATGGAGTTTGTACATTCTCCCCTGTGTCTGTGTGAGATTCCTCCAGGTGCTCCAATTTCCTCCCTTGGGCTAAAGATGTGCAGGTTGGGTGGATTGGCCATACTAAATTACCCCATAGTGTCTAGGGATGTTCAGGCTAGATGGATTAGCCATGGGAATTGCAAGGTTACAGGGATATGATGAGTCTGGGTGGGATGCTGCTTGGATGGTCAGTGTTGACTTGATGGGCCGAATGGCCTGCTTCATACTGTAGGAATTCTATGATCATATAGATCTCATACCTCAATGATTACCAGCTGCTCATATTTATACAACTAGTTCAAACACAGTTTTTCTAATTAACCTGTTTAGAGATGTTACTTCACATCTCTGGAGCAGATGGCACTTGAACCTGAGCCTTCTGGTACAGGGGTAGGTACACTACCACTGTGCCACAAGAGGGCCTCTTCATAAACCTAATTTTTTTTCTACCCAGAAGTGCTATCCCACCACCAAAATGCTTTTGGTGCTTTTGCTTTTTTTTAAACTAGTAACCACCACCAGTAAAAGCACCTCGGTATCCAGTTGAGTGTTGACAAGCAAAGCCCATTATGGGCAATGCAAACCATATGAGGTGGGGGTGTAGTGGTGTTGGGGTAGTGTAGGGAGAGCAGGAAGGGACTAAAATCAAAGTGCAGCTGGACAGGGAAATGAAGCACAGTATCCCCCGCAATGCCCACTGCTGTAAAGGCATCAAGAGCATTGATGTCATTAAATCCAATTAACCCTTAATGAATATATCAATCACCTGTTCATCCCTTCATGTTTTAGTGGATGACAACCCCTCCCTCCTGATCCTGAACCAAGGCCTTGCCAACTCTCTTAGGTGGTTATAAAAAATACCCATGACGTTATTTCTGGTAGGGAAGGCGACTTATCCTCAATGCTCTGGGTCAATATGTATCAGTCAGTTTAGGTACAAAACCAGATTATCTGGCAAGTATCACATGTTTATGAGAGCCTGCTGCAAGCAGTTTTGTTTTCCTGTATATCATTAGCAGTGAAGCAGTTTAATGATCTGCAAGGCACTATAGAAATGAAAGAAACTTTTGGTGTCATAAAGCACATGGAACATTTATTATGTTCAAGGCACCATACAGATGTGAGTCGTAGTTATGTGCAAAGCCACAACCATTCTATCTAATCCAATCTCTGACCTACTAGAGACTGGTTTGACTCCCTTTGGAGAGTGTCACAGAAAAAAATAGCAGCCATCTCATCAGCTGGCTCAGTTTCCAGAGGCTTGCCTCTTTCATGGGAAAATACAAGCCATCCAACATAGAGACAGTTTGTACTCTTTGGAGAGGACATGAGTTTAAAGTCTGTATGTCAAACTGGACTACTGTGATACTGAAGCTATCCAGCCCTTGAATTATTTTATAAACCTCTCTCAGGTTTCCCCTGAGTCCACATTGCACTGGACAGGTCCTGAAGTAAACCTGAGTAGTGAACATGTTTTAACTTCACTCTTGGTCTGGCATTTTAAAATAACTTTCTATAAACTGCCAGTTTTGCTTCCTGATCTTTGCAGATCTCTGGGGAGTCAGGGGCTTGGTGTTGTATAATTGCCCTCAATGTTTGTGGATCAGGAGATCAACTTATGAGTAAAATTGTGTATTATGGTGTGAGAAAAATATTTTCACTCGGTGAGTAGTTGGCATATGGAATGTATTGCCTTGAATTCTGGTGGAGGCAGGTTCATTGGAGGCATTCAAAGAGCATTGGACAATTATTTGGATGGAAATGATGGACAGAGGTATAGCAGGGGATTAGCACATTTTGAAGAGCCAGTGCAGGCACGATGGGCTAAATGGCCACCTATACAGTAAGACTTATGTGATTCTGAATCTTTAGTTCTGATACTGTCCAGCAATTTCTAGCTCAGTGGTGTAATGTTCTCCCTTCAAGTCAACACTTGCCATCTTCAGCTCACCTAATGTAGGTGACGACTTTTCCCAAAGTACTAGACAGGCATCTGAGTCATCAACTGGCAAAATGTGCAGCCTTCAGAAAAATGAAAGCTGAGGAGAGTTGATGGAGGAGGGGGAATGAACAAAAAAAGGTCAAATATTTACTAAGAACATTGCTTTTGTGTTTTATAAGCATCGTACTTGGAGCACTAAGATTTAAATTGACTTTTATGCCACATTGAAGTAGCTCACAGCTAATGAATACTTCACATTTTTAATCCAACATTTGTTGCCAAACCCGAACTGCCCTTGAGGTGTCTTGAATGCAACTGAGTGGCTTGCCAGCTTGTTTCAGAGGGCAGTTAAGAGTCAAATGCTCCATTTGTGTCATTCCAGACTGGGTAGGGCAGCAGGTTTCCCTAACAGACACCTGTGAATCAGATAGCTTTTTATGGTAATCAGACAGTTTGTCACTATTACTTAAGCCAGCGTTTTTATTACAAATTTATTTAATTAAATGTAAACTCTCCAGTGGAATTTAAACTTATCTCTCTGGATTATTAGTCCAAGTTTTAGGATTACTAGTCCAGTAACATAACCATTATGCTACCGTATCCATTTTTGAAGTATAATCACTGTTGTAATGTCATTGCACTGAGATTTACTCCTGATCAGTACAAAGCTGGTCACTAACATAGAATGGTATCCAATTACCATCATAATGCATGAAGGTATTCAAAATCATGAGGGTCTGGACAGAGTAGAAAGGAAGGAACTGTTCCCATTGCTGGTAGGATTGAGAAATTTGCGAAATTTACAGAATTGATGGTAGCAGCAATGCAGAACAAGTGAAGGAAAAAAAGAAACATTTTAATGTAGAAAGTGGTTGGGGTCTGGAATGTGCTGCCTGAGAGTGTGGTGGAGATGGAGATGGAGGCATTCTGGAGAGAATGGGATTGTTATCTGAAAAGGAAGAATCTGCAGATTTACATGGAGCAGGCAGGGAGTGGCTCCAAGTGCACTGCTCATTTGGAGAGCCGGCACAGGCATGAGGGACCAAGTGGCCTCCTCCTGTGCTGTAACCATTCTCTGAAATCATAGAACTTATATAAATGTTATGACTTGCTTGGGCTCAGTGTATAATTCATAAAATCATATGAAATAGAAGCATGAGGGGCATTCAGCCTTTCAAGTTTAATCTACTATTCGATAAGATCGTGGTTGATCTAATGTGAGCTTTATTTGACTTTCTTGTCTCTACCCAAAACTCCTGAAGAAGGCCGTATGCCTGAAACATCGATTCTCCTGTTCCTTTGATGCTGCCTGACCTGCTGCGCTTTTCCAGCAATACATTTTTAAGCTCTACCCAAAACCCTTGACATCCTTATTGGATCAAACTTCCTTATTTTAGAGATCCTTATACAGACAAGGAAGTGTTTAATATGCAGATGTTATGTTTGGATCATTATTATCAGATGCGCACTGTGCAGCTCTCTTATCTTTTTTCCCTGGCAGGTCACTGGAATCCCGAGGATAGCCGGTTTGATCTCCTGTTTCCAGAGGTGGTCCTGGTACCAAGCATGTGATGCAGCTGTTGTGCGTGTAGCCAAGTGACCCCCTCCACACTGTAGGTCTGACCATGACAATCGCTGCGAGCTTAGTTAATGTGAAATGGGGCATCACCTTTTCACAGATAAATGTTCAGTGCATGTTAGAGAGTTGGGCGAGGTGAAAATTCCAGAATGTGTATGTTGGCAACGTTTTGGTGTTAATGTCCTCACACACCAAAGTATAATGCTGCAGATGCTGGAAATCTAAAGCAGAAACAGGAAATACTCAGCCGTTCAAGCCGCATCTGTGGAGAGAAGCAGAGTTTATATTTTAGGTCAATGGCTTATTTATTGTTTCTGATGAAAGATCGGCGACCCAGAACATCAACTGGTTTTCTCTCTGCACACATACTGCCAGAACTGCTGAGTGTCTCCAGCATTTCTCTTTTTTTATAGATCAATACATCATGGGTTTGGAAGCAAGTAGCGAAAGCAACAGAAGCTTTTCAGTGAAGTTAATACCTCTCTAAATGTTAAGGACTAAAAGTAGCAAAAGTCCATAATTGTGGTAAGTCACTTATTTAAAAGTTAAATGTGAATAGATATTGTTAAATGACTGACAAAAGTAGAAATTGCTCGAAAAGATCAGCAAGTCTGGCAGCATCTGAGGAAGGGTCACTCAACCCGAAACGTTAACTCTGATTTCCCTCCCCAGTGGTGCTGGACCTGCTGATCTTTTCCAGCAATTTCTATTTTTGTCACTGTTAAATAACTGTTTTGTTCTCAGTTATATTTCCCTGCACTGAATGGGTCTTTCACGTTGAGGTCGAAAGCACTAAGCACTGTTTTAGTTCTACTGTTTGAATTATCTATTTGGCATTCAGAACTCCGCAAGTCAAGCCTTTAGGTGGAGTAAATTATGCATTTCAGATCAGGATTGAAAGTTCACCTTTGCCATCATCTATTTTTAAAATTCGAAATTTTAAGACATGAGCAAGAGGTTGTCTGTGTTAGTTTCATTTAAAATTTCATCTTTAGCTACACTGGTCTGGAGAGGGAAGGTTCAACAGCCAGGGTCAGGCTGACGGGGGCCAACGTAACATGATTGGGACCTGGTTACCTGAAATTTGTTAACTTTCAATAAATTGGCAGTGGGAATATTCGAATAATCTGGAATTTTGAAGGGAATTGCAGCAATACACGACGTAACTTTTAAATATTAAGAATATTTAAATATTAAAGAATATTAAAAACTAAGAATTATTTGTGATCATGGAATGTGCCAGGCATTATTGTGAAGCATTTCAACTTTACTCCCCCAGGCAATAGCATTGTTGCAGCATAACTTTGATTTGTGTCTGACTGTGTACACAATATTGATCCAATTTATTTGAAATATGATTGACCTGATCTTAACTTCACTTATTTTAGGAATTCATAAACAGGAGTGTTTTGTAACTTAGCTCAGACCTTTTGGACTTTAACCTAGATCCTAAACACTTAAAACAGATGTATATAGTAGCCTGCCTTGATTTAGGTCAACCTTGTGTCTGACATTCCCTTGCTAAGCAGTGATGGTACTGGGAATTGTCACTCCATGCATTCTCCATTTAACAGACTGTAACAGGGTAGTGTGGCTGAGCAATCTAAGGTGCTGAACTTGAGCTCCAACTTTTATCAAATTGTGGTTTTGAATTCCATTGCTGCAACATTTGTATCCCTGCGCCTGTGCCAAAGGGCCTGGGTTCTAGACCCATCTGCTCCCGAGATGTGTCATATGTTTGAATAGGTTGATGAAAAAAGATCTACTGTTAGCCGTGCTGGTCAAGGGATAAAGTATTTATGTTTCCCTTGTGGTTTAGTGGTTAAGATTCAGCGCTTTCACCACCGTAGACAGGTTTCAATTCCCAGTCAAGGAATGAGGGTTTCTGCATCATACTAATTTATACTGCTGTTATTGTGTCTTGGTAGCGTCCCTGCCTCTGAGCTGGAAGGCATAGGTTCAAGTCCTACCTGTTCCAGAAGTGTGTCTGAAAGGGTTGATTGAAAAATATTCAGAAATGCAGGGATTTTAATTGTCACCTGTTACCCATCCTTGCTTGTTATTAGGGGCCTGGTGGCCATTCTGCCCATTGGACTGTTACTAGTTCCAATGCCCAGTGGTACTTCCTTGCTGACTGGTTACCATTGTGACCAGCCTGTCCTAATCTCTGGTGGTGATTAAATTGACTAGTGAACCCACTTTACTGAATAAGCGGATGTCTGATTAAAAATGCGATAAGCAGCATTTTTAGAGGGAGGTACAGCAGAAAGAAAGTGGCACACCTCTCTGCCACAGTTGTAGAACTTATTGGGGTCAACATTTTCTTTTCAAGAAAATAATATCACAGCCTAAAGCTGGGAGGAGTTATAAAGGGAATTTGGAAGTTTCCTTTGGTGTTACATTGCATTGATCTGCATTCTGAAGTCTGTTTGAGTGTGATAGCCTCAAGGCTGCTACTGTTCATTTTATTTTAAAACTGGCGTGTTCAAAGTGTCCAACTCCTGACAGAATATGAACAGACAAACTCTTAACATACAGTGAATGGCAAAACTGAACACCTCAATCTATATATAGATTACACAGCCCAGAAACAGGCCTTTCAAGCACTCCCAGGGCTGGGCTGATCTTTATGCTTCAGAGGAGCCTCCATTGTCATCTCACGCTGTTAGCACATCCTCCTACTCCTTTCTTTCTCATGTATTTATCCAGATTCCCCAGCTCCTGAACCACTCTTTGTGGCAATGGGTTTTATATTCCCACCACTCCCTGGTTAGAGAGGCTTCTTCTGAGTTCCCGATTGGATTAATTAGTGACTATCTTATGTCAATGGTTCAGTTCTAACACATGTAGAAATACCTCTGTGTCTTACCTATCAATTCCCTGCATAATCTTCAGGACCTTTATTAGGCTTCTCCTCAGCTTTATTTTTTCGAGAGAAAAGAGCCCACTGTATGTCTGAAAGTCTTGACCTGTTGAGTTTTCACATATTGATTCCCAACCCTCCAAATTTATAGAGTCATAGAGATGTACAGCATGGAAACAGGCCCTTCATCCAACCCGTCCATGCTGACCAGATATCCCTAACCAATCTAGTACCACCTGCCAGCACCTGGCCCATATCCCTCCAAACCCTTCCTATTCATATACGCATCCAAATGCCTCTTAAATGTTGCAATTGTACCAGCCTCCACCACTTCCTCTGGCAGCTCATTCCATACACGTACCACCTTCTGCGTGAAAACGTTACCCCTTAAGCCCCTTTTATATCTTTGCCCTCTCACCCTAAACCTATGCCCTCTAGTTCTGGACTCCCCGACCCCAGGGAAAAGACTTTGTTTATTTATCCTATCCATGCCCCTCATAATTTTGTAAACCTCTATAAGGTCACTCCTCAACCTCCGAAGCTCCAGGGAAAACAGCCCCAGCCTGTTCAGTCTCTCCCCATAGCTCAAATCCTCCAACCCTGGCAACATCCTGGTTACACACAGATTTTGCCTTGTCTGAATGAGTTGGTTGTTGGAGGGGGCACTTTAGTTCAGTTGTACTGTGCCCCCTGGGGAATGGTGCTCTGTAAAAACAAATTCTGAGTGCTGCAGGAATCTAGAAACATAACTAGGCAAGTATCTGAAAACCCCCATTCCCAAATTATAGTACTTTGTGGATCTTAAGCCTGCTGAAGCTTTTAAGGAGTGATCTGGCACTCTGGGGCGACCTGACATATTGCAATGCTAAAGTAAGCTTTAATGTTACTGGAACAAAGCTGATCAGATGTTAGAAATACATGCAACAGTATTTTGACTTGAAATGAAAAGAATTCAAATGCTGTCTTCCCTTTGTCTTGTTGGCCATTTGTCCCTACACTGTCCTTGGCCTTTTTAAAATATTAACAGTTTATTAATTAACTTGACTATTCCTTTTTTTTTAAACCAAATTTACGATATTTTACTTTTATTCCACTACCACTTTGCTCCCATCTGTTTTTTGGAGATGAGATCAACTGGTGATGAAAGGAGGAGCTTTAATCCAGGTTTGTCAGATTGACCTGTCACTGGCCACTCTTTGACGATGCAAGTTGTGTCTGAATGAGCAGCGCAGCTACAAATAGACAAGCCCATGAGAGACTGCCACAGCCCAATGGCAGCATGTGAGGGGATTCAGCAAAACTATAGTAGCCTTCCAGATGTCATGTTTACAGAGAAACATACCTCATTTTTTTGTGCAACTTTCTTATTTTTGAAGCATGAAAATTTAGTTAAGGATGAACAGACGTTCCCACATTGTCTCCCAAGTCCATGTCGTGATGATCTGCCCACCACCTCACCATCCCGTGCTTTCCTGTTCAGTTGCTCATTGGAGCCTCCAATTTTCAACTCCAGTGAGCAATATGACTCATTAAAAGAATGCACACAGTGGTTTCTCCTTACCTTCTTCATGTGGACTTAAAGGAAGCTAAAGTTCTCTTCCCGAAGGATCCTCACCAATGTCCCCCAAGGTTCTAGCAGTTCGGTCGTCGCCACCAAAAACTCATCAGTTCCTCCATTGGCCATGGCTTGTGACCCTGAGATGGCTTCTTTGCCTGGGACAATAAGCAGACGCAAAAGAGTATTCAAAACCATTTTCCTCTGTTTTATAGTTATCGTTCAATCCATTCTGCTACCTGATCCCTTTCCCTTCAACTCAAATATCCTAGTCTTTGAAATGAGTACTCATTGCACAGGCTTACATCAACACCTCTCCTTCAAAATGCTGATTTCCTGCCTTCCCCCTTCCAACCATTTTACACTTGCCCAGCCACCGAAAGTGGTCCAATGCAATCCCACTTGCACCTAATATTCTTCCCAAGTACATTTTTGCCATATACGTGGCCTTTAGACGGTAAGTGTTTGCTATTCATCCAAAGTATCATGACCCAACATCATCTGTATCCTCCCCTTCAGTCCTGCCATGCATCCTGCAGATGTGACTGGATACCAGTCAGTTTTCTCCCTCTCCCTCTCTCTTTTCTGTCAGCACCTCCACCTGAGCCCAGGGATATGGTCATTTGCAGTAACACCCCTGCCGTTGTGGTCAGCTCACTCAGCACCAGACATGAAGAAAACCTGGTGCCTTCAGCTCTGTGTGTTTCATTGTCATACTGAGTTAGGCCTTTGTCTGCAGGGCAATTTCTAATTATTCACTACCTTATTCTTTAAAATGTTAATATATATTTAAAAGTAAGTGTGTTGTATATTTAAATTAACAAATAAATATTTACAATGCAGACCTCATGCTTGATAATACTTGAAACTGATTGTTCGTTATCTGTAAGAAAAGGAAAAAAGGAACGGCAACCAAAAGTTGTTTCATTGTTCACCTGACTGACCAGCATGGGTTTGGTGTTTCTCTTCAATTACTACTGGTAACCAGAATCTACAGTAACAGGTCTTAGTATAGACCAGGAGAGGAGCAGCAATGGCACTGATCTGGGGGTCTGGAATGCACTGCCTGGGAGGGTGATAGAGGCAGGTAATTTCAAACCTCTTTAAAAAAAAAGTACTTGCATGATGAAATGTCACAACATTCAAGGCTATAGGTCAAGTGCTGGAAAGTGGGGCTCGTGTAGGTTTAGCGTAGTTTTGGCGGTACAGGGCTTCTTCAGTGCTGAATGATTCTATGGTTAAGACATAGCAAACAGTGGGAAGTGTAATTATCCCATCTTTGAGTCCCAGGGTAGCTGAAAGAAGGTAATACTGACAGGGGCCCCAAACCATGGGTGAGGCTATACCTGTATCTATAACAGATCTCTTCTCACTCCGCACAGTCGGTGAGATAGATTACCAGCCAGTTTTGGGATTAAGTATCAGAGTTTTACAAATGGGGGTGAACTGCTAAGCAGCGCTGGACCATTGAGATTTCAATTGGTCTTTGAAGTTGAATAATATTCTGCAAATTATGCACTTGCCTTGCCAGTGACCTGTACACCTGTATGTGTGTTGTGACCGTGTGTGTATGTGCGTGCCCATGCGTTTGCGCACGTGAGAGCTGCCTCATCCCTCTCATAAAATGGCTATGCTCTGCATCACCTGTTGGTCGGTTGAAGCCATGTTGGATGCTGGGTCACACCTTCCTGACTGAACAGTGTGAAATGTTGTGTTAACTGGAAATTGATTTGGGGATGTCTGTAAATCCTGTATGTAATGTAAATGTACTAATGTACGGGCATAATATGCACTGATGTATATTGTAAGCAGCTAAAGTCTTAAGTGTTTGCATAATTCTTTCATATAGCTACTGCCTAATTTATTGCCCAATAAAACTAATATATCATTATTTAAAACTGTAAAAAAAATGTGGAATATTTCCTTTGCAAGCACCTGAATGGTTGAGATAAAGACACTGCAGTGCAATTTAAAATGAGATCTCTGTAAGTGTTTCAGAGCCTTAACGCTGAACATTTCTTTCAATATAATTTGTTCTGTGCCAATTGCTTGTGAGAACTGCTGGTGAGTATCTGCCTACATCTCCGGCATGGCACATCAATACTTTAAATTTCCATCCACTCAGATGACTGATGAGACATGGCTTCAGATTCTGAAATTGATGATCTGTGACACAGGAGGTGGGTAGTTTTGTTGGTTAAATGTACAGTGTGAGCTTGAGCTTGTCATGAATCATTGCCTCTTGGAGCAGAACTGTTGCGTGTAGTCACTTGGATGTTCACAAAATGCCAAAGTCAAGCATGTACTGAGTCATGGTGCAAGAATCATGTGGCTAATTGAACAGTTCATGAGTGGGAGATTTCTGCAGCTTGAGCCAGCAGAGGGCAGTCGAGACGAACGAAGCCAAATATTCACTGATATCCCTTCGCATATAGTTAAAAATCACACAACACCAGGTTAAAGTCCCAACAGGTTTATTTGGAACTAATAGCTTTCGGAGCGCTGCTCCCTCATCAGTTAGCTGTGGAGCAGGATCATAAGACACAGAATTATAGCAAAAGATCATGGTGTCATGCATGCAACTGATACAATATATTGAACAAACCTAGCTTGCTGTTAAGTCTTTCATCTTTTAGAATGGGTTGCAGGTTTCGGTTCATTAATACGTAAGTCCCAGAAGTTCTTTCAAATCACAATCTCAAGATAACTTAAGGCACCCTTTGAATATGATCTAATGTATTTCTGATTTACTAATCTAAATTCATTAAATGAGGAATTGAGCAGCACAATCTGACAGAGGTTATGGAGGCTGTGGTGTAATAGGGTTTGTGTTCAGAAGCTTAGGGTCTGAGTCCCAACTTAAAGATTTGATGATCACAAAAGATACATCTATAACATGGCCAAGCAAATATCAACCTGTAAATCCTTCTGTTACACCTGTTGCCAATGATTATTCTGTTTCAAGCTTTCTCCTTGTTACTCTAACCCTATTTTCATGTTCTTTCAACACTGTGTGAATGAACAGTGATACTCCATCTGAAGCACAATGGCCAAATGGTACTGCTCCTCCTCTTCAGTTTTCTTCCTGAAAGCAGGTCTGACCCACAGCACTGGACCCTCTACCATGGGGACAGGTCCTGAACTTAACCCAGCCAGCACAGAGATTGAACCCCATGTTGCAACCTGACCCAGAACGTCTGTCCACACAGCCCAGCTTGCTGTGACAGTGTGCACTTTTAAATCCATGGTACAATTGGAGATCTGGACCATGATGGCAAGGGTTCTGATTTTATTTTCCTATGACCAGGAATCTGTCCCATTCTTACTGTAAATTGGAAGGATTTACAGGCTGCAAGACCTGGAGTGGGACTCAAAGCTCTGACTCAGAGACAGGGACACTACCCTGTGCCTCAAGACCTTCATTACTGTTCTTGAGAAAGAGATAACGGGCCATTGGAAGGATTCCGAGGAGGCAAATAAAACTTAACTGCAAGCTTTATTAAATAAACAAAGGGGGCGAGCAAGTTAAAGGGAAAATCGGCAGGATTTCAGTATGTAAAGGAAATGGCAATGATGCAAAGAATAATATGTAACAAGATGTAAGCAACTTGCACCTTTAACGTAAGAAGCAATCAAAGTACTCCCAAGTAGCATCAGAAGAAAGGGGTGAAAGGTGGTCAGAAAAAGATGAACCTTTTTAAAATCTTTTTTAAAGAGTCTGCTCTCGTCAAAAATAACCAACTATCCTAATTCCATTTTCTAGCACTTGTCCCGTAGCCTTGGCGTCACAGGTGCACATCTAAATACTTAAATGTTCTGAGGGTTTCTGCCTCTGCCACCCCGACAGGCAGTGAGTGTCTTTTTATTCACTCATGGGACATGGGCGTCACTGGGTGGCCAGCATTTATTGCCCATCTCTAGCTGCCCTTGAACCAAACATAGAACATTACAGCAGGTCAGGCCCGAAACGTCGATTCTCCTGCTCCTTGGATGCTGCCTGACCTGCTGCGTTTTTCCAGCAACACATTTTCAGCTCTGATCTCCAGCATCTGCAGTCCTCACTTTCTCATAGAACATTACAGCACAGTAAAAGCTCTTCAGCCCTCGATGTCGCGCCAACCTGTGAAACCAATCTGAAGCCCATCTAACCTGCACTATTCCATTATCATCCATATGTTATCCAATGACCATTTAAGTGCCCTTAAAGTTGGCAAAAGTGGCTTGCTAAGGCCATTTCTGAGGGCAATTGAGAGTCAACCACATTGCTGTGGGTCTGGAGTCACATGTTGGCCAGATCAGGTGAGGATGGCAGATTTCCTTCCCTGAAGGGCATTAGTGAGTATACTTTTTTTTTCCAAAAAATCAACAATGGTTTCAGTCATTGGTAGATTCTTAATTCCAGATTTTTGTTTTGTTCAAATTCTACCGCTACCATGGCAAGATTTGAACCCGGGCTCCAGAACATTAGTTGAGTTTCTGGATTAATAATCTAGTGATAATACCACTTGGCCATCATGTCTAGTCCCGGTCCCAGATCCTCTGGGTGAAAAGTGCCAGTGAGTTTGGGTTCTTATCTATTTAAAATTTGAAAATAGATTGATATTAATCTGGACCCAAGACCTCTTATCATTCCATTCCCCAAGTACCGCCGGGTGAAAAAACATTTCTCCCACGTCCCGTCTGGAGGTAACAAGATGAAATGATTTTGGTCGGCACAACATCGAGGGCCGAAGGGTCTGTACTGCGCTGTAATGTTGTATGTTTCTAAATATTTAAGGGGGGGAGGATCACGTGAAGGACACTGAGACGACCAGAGGCACAACTGTAAATTTGAGAAGCCTATAAATCAAGACCACCTACACATTCGGGAAAACCAAGTCTGGACCACTTTCTGAAACTCCTGGCAATCTACAGACTAAGAAGTACATTATCAACTTCTAACCATTGATTTAGTAAACAAACTGCTCCCACAATGTAGTGGATTCTGGCACCACTGAAGCATTCAGAAGGAGATCAGATCAAGCAAGGAAGAAGTTGAATGTTATCACATCTCAAAATGTCTGCAAGTACTTCAGGTAAAGTGAATTACTGTGAAGTGCAATGATAGCTATAGAGGCAAGTGCTGCATCCATTTTAGAATCAATTTCTGATTCAAACAGAGTATTTATGGCCTAGAAGAACATAAACTAGCCTGAGCAGGTACTACAGGACACTGCGGCCAAATTGCCTCATTATACATTATCTCCCTATTCACTTCTGGCAAAAAATATCAAGATTGTGACAGTTTAGCTGCAATTCATCAATTATACATCACAATAAATTAGAAACAGTTTGCTCAGCACACACTGATGTTACGCATGCAAAACTATCTTAACTGCTGACTGCTTTTCCTGAGCTACAGCTGGAGATTTGAAGAGGCGGTTCAAATGTATAAGCTTCACCACCCCCTGACCCGACCCCAATGTTTAAACTTTAAGTGATCAAATATAATGAAGAGAAAATTTACATTCATTTAGCATTTGTATCAAAAGCAATGCAGTGTTGCATTTAAAATTCAAAGCCTTTTTTTGTGTACCTCACTGGCCTGGACCACTCTTAATCTAACTCCTCCAACCATGCTGAGATGAGCTGCACTCCTCCAATTCAATTATACATCCCCGATTTTAATTGCTCCACCCTTGGCAATTGAGCCTTCAGCTGCCTTTACCCAAAATCTCTTTGCCTCTCTTTCCTTCAAGATACTCCTTAATAGCTTAGCCCTTTTGCTTAGCTCATTTGGCTGCACGAATAATTTGCAATATAGAATGATGCCAACAGTATCGGTTCAATCCCTGCATTGCTTGGGATTGCCATGAAGGACTGTCCGTCCCAACCGCTTACCCTCACCTAAGGTATTAAACCACCACCAGTCATCTCTCTAATGGAGGAGGAGCCCTGTGGTCTGGTGGAGCCCAGGTAGCACGGTGGCTCAGTGGTTAGCACTGCTGCCTCACAGCGCCAGGGACTGGGTTTGATTCCTCCTTCAGGTAACTGTGTAGAGTTTGCATATTATCTCCGTATATCTGTGGGTTTTCTCCCTCAGTCCAAAGTTGTGCAGGCTAGATGGATTTGCCTGGGGAAGTGCAGAGTTATGGGATTAGGGTACAGGGATGGGAAATGCAGGGTTATGGGATTAGGATAATGGGGTGGGATGCTCTTCAGAGAATCAGTATGGGCTCAATGGCTGAAGAGCCTGCTTTGGCACTGTCGAGATTCTGTGACAATAGTGCTTTTAGCTGATGACTAAGCACTTTGCAAAACTGCAACCTCTACCGCCTAGAAGGGCAAGGGCAGTAAGTAAGGAAATGGCACTGCCTGCAAGTTCTTTCTCCAAGCCACATACCATCTTGACCTGAAACTATATTGCTTCACTACCACTGGATCAAAATTCAGCAGCTTCTTCCCTGACAGCACTGTGCATACCCCTAACCCTAAGGATTATAGCTGTTGGAAAAGGTGACTCACCCCCACCTTCTCATGGGTGGGCAATAAATGCTGGTCTAACTGGTGACACCCACATTTCACAAATAAATAACAAAAAAGCTTTTAGTTATCTGTCTTTGTGTGACTAGCTGTCAAATTATGTTTGATTATGCTACTGTGAATTACTATGGGCTATTTTATAGGTCAAGAAATGCTCTAGTAATGCAAGTTGTCATTGTTAGACACTGAATACTACACGAGTAGACATACAGCATCTCATGTTCTTTTCCAAATAATATCTTAAACTATAAAGGAAGAAACACTTAGCTTTATACGGTACTATTCGTAATCACTGGATGTCTCAAAGTACTTTACACCCAATGATATACTTATGAAGTGCAGTAACTGTTGCAATAGGAAACACAGTGACCTATTTGTGCACAGCAAGCCCCCACAGACAGCAAAGTGCCTAATGGCCAGATGATGTATTTTAGGTGGTGTTGATTGCAGATAAATATTGTCTAAGACCCAGGGTTAATTCCCTTGATTTACTTTGAAATAGTGCAATGGGATGTTGAACAGGCAGATTGGATCCCAGCTGAATGTCTCACACAAAAGACAGCACCTCTGAACCACAGCACACCCTCAGTACATGATTATTTTTCCTCCATCATCCCCTTCCAACTCTCTGTCTTCTCCCAGTGCTTGGCATTTAATTCTGAAACATATGCACATAATAAAGTCAAAGGAACATTAATTACTGCTAATGTCACAAGGGGTATAATGGTACTTGAATCCACAATTAAGTCATAGAGGTTTACAGCATGGAAACAGGCTCTTCAGCCCAACTTGTCCATGCCACCCAGTTTTCACAATTAATCTAGTCCCATTTGCCTGCATTTGGTCCGTATCCCTCTATACCTATCCTATCCATGTACCTGTACAAATGTTTCTTAAATAACAAAATTGTACTCGCCTCCACTACTATCTCTGGCTGCCCATTCCAGACACTCGCTCCTCTTAGTGTAGAAAAAAGCCCCTCTGGACCATATTGTATTTCTGCCTCCTCACCTTAAATCTATGCCCTCCAGTTTTAGACTCACTAACCCTGGGGAAAAGCCATTGGCTATCTACCTTATCTATGCCTCTCATGATTTTATGGACCTCTATAAGGTCATCCCTCAGTCTCCAACACTCCAGGGAATAAAGTCCCAGCATATCCAGCCTGTCCTTATAACCCAAGTCGTCCAGTCCAGGTAGCATGCTGGTAAGTCTTTTCTGTGCTCTTTCTAGTTTTAATAATGTTCTTTCTGTAGTAGGATGACCAGAACTGCATGCGGTACTCCAAACGTGGCCTGACCAAAATCTTGTACAGCTGCAACAAGAATCCCAACCCCAAACTCGATGTTTTGACAGGTGAAAGCAAGCATGCCAAAAGCCGCCTTCACCACCCTGTCACCCTGTGACTCCACTTTCAAGGAACTATGAACTTGTACCCCAAGATTTCTTTATTCTATAACAGCCCCCAGGGCCCTACACTTGACTGTGTAAATCCTGCCCTGGTTTGACCTACCAAGATGCAACACCTCGCGTTTATCCAAGTTAAACCCCATCTGCCATTCCTCAGCCTGTCTCTCAGATCCCCACTGGCAACCTATCCACCACAGATGTTAGGATCACTGCATTTCCCTGCAGCCTTCCTTAAGTAATGGCACAACATTAGCTCCAGCCTTTGGGCATTTCACCTGTGGCTATCGATGATACAAATATCTCCACTTGGGGCCCCTCGATTTCTTCGCTAGCCTCCCACAAAATCCTGGGATACACTTCATCAAGTCCTGGAGATTTATCAACCTTCATGCACAGGTTGCACTTCTGTAACATGGACTTTCTTCAAGATATCACTATTTCCCCAAATTCCCTTGCATCCATGCTTTTCTCAAAGGTAATGCTATGGAGAAATATTCATTTAGGATCTCACCCATGGCTCCACACATAGAAGACCTGGTTGATCTTTAAGAGGCCTTATTCTCTCCTTAGTTACTCTTTGCCCTTCAGGTACTTGTAGAATCCCTTTGGATTCTCCTTTACCGTGTCAGCCATATGCTGAGTGGCCTCATTGACTGTGGTCTTCCAAACTCTCCAGTCATTGAGAATGGGCAGGCTTGTTGCTGGATTTCTGGTGAAGTGAATCTTTCTTGTCTGGTTTCTTTTCAATTAGCTCCTTGCTCTTCTTGATATAATGTTCCTTTTGTATTCAATCATTGAAGATGGAGAGGGTAATTGCACAGAGGGTAGTTAAGAGTCAACCACATTGCTGTGGGTCTGGAGTCACATGTGGGCTAGACTGGGTAAGGATGGCAATTTCCTTATTTAAGGAGCATTAGTGAACCAGATGGACTTTTACAATGGTTACGTGGTCACCATTGGGTCTTGTTTTCTTTTGATAACTTTTTTTTAAAGTTGAATTCAAACTTCACCATCTGCCCAAAATCTTAACTGATTAAAATCTTTTATGTAGTAGTGGTAGGTCAAAACCTTTCCCACCATAATTTACCCAAGAGTCATAGAGAAGAAATAGATCCTTTAGCCCACCAAGACTGTGTTACCCAACAAACACCAAACTACACTAATCCCATTTACATGCATGTGCTCTCTCACCTACCTGTGTCTTGGCATTTCAAGCAGCCATCCAGATGCTTCTTAAATGTGTAGGACAAATGACAGCAGTAGATGCAGGTGGGGTGAGAAAAATCGATGTGGATCTGCACAAGTTTGTCATTAACAGGAAAATAACTTTGTTGTACATGCTTTCAACAAATTGTTAAAGAAAATTGGTAACTTACCACCATGCGACATGTTATACCTCTTTAAAGCCACATTCATTCACAAATTAGGCAGGCAGAAAACAGATGGTTTGATATTATGTAAATATGAAAATATAAGCGGGGAAAGCAAACTATTCAGTTCAAGAACCTAGATGACAGGGAAGAGAGTTATTTCAAACAGTTCTTTTGACTTTATTATTGGCAGTTTGATGTTGTTTGCAGAGCGATGGTCGATTCCCAATCCAATAGCTGATTGGGCCAACCTAGGTCTTTTCTTGTCTTCTGTCCGTTTAAAGTTTCCTAGAGAGGTTTTATGTCTCTTTCACTCACAGAGGGAGATGGTGAGATGCTTCTTGTTTACAGGCTTCTGGATTTCACGGAGCGCTCTGTGCCCAGTTTCTATAACAAACTGCAGCTGGACCAATCTGAAGACTGTCATTAGGTAGATCTTCCTTAATTCAAAGACTCTTGGTGACTCTGTTGCATATTCACCTCACTGCTCCTAAAAAGTAAGATAATCTTGAACTACTGAAGTGTACACCATACAATCCCAACAGCCGGTATGGTTAGCACTGCTGCCTCACAACACCAGGGATCCGGGTGACTGTATGGAGTGTGTACATTCTCCCTGTGTCTGCATGGGTTTCCTCCTGGTGCTCTGGTTTCCTCCCATAGTCCAAAGATGCGCGGGTTAGATGGATTGGCCAAGCAAAATTGCACATAGTGTCGAGGCACGTGCAGGCTAGGTGGATTGGCCATGGGAAATGCAGGGTTACAGTGTTAGGGTAGAAAGAGGTGGATCTGGGTGGGATGCTCTTTGGAGGGTTGGTGTGGACTCAATGGGCTGAATTTTATGAACTTTAATTTGCAAAATCTCCTCTAGTACTTTTATCTGTATTTTGTTGATTCACTTGTTGGTGTCGCTGGCTGTCTCCAGATGCCCCTTGAGAAGGTGGGGGTGAGTTGCCTTCTTGAACTGCTGCAGTTCATGTGCTGGAGGTAGACCCACAATGTCATTAGGGAGGATTTTCACCCAGTTTCAGATAACTGTATAGCAGTTTCGGCCTTCCATTTTCCAGTTCATTGTCCAAAAGGGAAACAAAGTTGTTTTATCCTTACAGTGCATTCTCACCAATGCCATGTAAAGTAGTACATACCTTTATAGATCAATGATTTTGCAAAAAATGAGATGGTAGGGATGGTGTGGTAGAATTCATTATCTCCTACTTGTCTCCACTACTGTCACACTGATTTAATGTGGAGATGTTAGTGTTGGACTGGGGTGGACAAAGTCAGAAATCAGACAATACCAGGTTATAGTCGAACAGGTTTATTTGAAATCACAGGCTTTCCGACTGCTACCCCTTCGTCAGGTGAAGCACTCCAAAAGCTTGTGATTTCAAATAAACCTGTTGGACTATAATTCTGGTGTCACCTGACTACTGACACTGCCTTCAGGCTGAGAGAATGTGTGGAAATCCAGGTCATTCTCCTCAGTTGTAGGAGATCGATGATGAATGGCAGGTTGTGTGCTTACACGGAGGTAATTATTTACTAGAGTAATAAATCTTAATTCATCCTCGGTTTTAGTCACCTTTACTACATCATAAAAATACCACCAGCAGTGAAAAGACACTCTTGTCCCAAAACATTTTGATTACTTTCTTAACAGCTTCCTTTGCTTGGTTCATCATTCTTATATTTGTGAGAAGAGGTATTATTATTTTTCTGCCTCTCTTCAGTTATTTATTGGTCTGTATTTTTTGTCCAATCGCGCAGCTCCTCGATTGTAAAATTCTCACCCTTGTTTTCATATCTCTGTATGGCTTCAGCCTCTCCCTAACTCCACAACCCTCCGATATCTCCTCCCTCCTCCGATTCCTGCCTCTTGTCCATCCGCGGTTTCTTTCACTCCTTACCAGGCCTTGAGCTCTGAAGTTCCCACCTCTTGCTCTCTGCTTCTCCCATTTCCCTCAAGATTGTCCGCAAAATGGAGCTCGTTGACTGACCCTTTGGTTAACCTTCTCCACATCTCCTTATATGGTTTGTTGTCAACTTTTGTTTGCAAACACTACCATGAAGCATCTTAAGATGTTTTGCTGCAATAAGGGGACTACATAAATGCAGGTTTTGTTGTTGTCGATGCCAGTGCTTTGAAATAGAAAGTCACTTTACAGTCTCAGGGAGTGGAAGCAGTATTCCTTCATTATTACAGAGAGATATAAGGTCATCATTATTTTCTGAAATATCAGATTGTTTACAATGAGTTCGTTCGATGTACCCGTGATTACACAGACATGCTAACACAAGTTTTTGCTGGGAGGAGCACATTTGCAGAATTGTACTCGCCTGAGGATATATCAATGCTCACAATCTATTGGAATGAAAACATTGGGAAGGCAGAGAAACAGGGACATGTTTAAACATATTGAAACATCGCTCCAGCTCCAAAGTCACAACATACTCAGGAACAGATCTAATGGGCCCCCTATTTCATAAAAGTCTGAATTTAAGGTTACGATAGAGTTTGGAGGAAACCTTCCTCTCATCCCTAAGAAAACCACAGGATAAAAACAGGATAAGAGGCAATATGTGAAGATGAGGGAGATGGTGGTTATATTTCTTGGGATGTGGGCATCACCGGCAAATCCAGCATTTGGTGCCCATCCCTAATTGCCCTGCAACTGAGAATGCACTCGGGCATTTCAGAGGACATGTCATAATCACCCCCATTGTTGTAAGTTTGGAATGACAATTAGGCCAGACCAAGTAAGGACGGTTGATTTCTTTCCCTAAAGGAACACGAATGAACCAGATGGTTTATGCAACAATTGATAACAGTTATTGTCACTATTACTGAGACTACAGGAGGTCCCCAGGTTACCAACACTCGTACTTATGAATACAATCCCATCCAGGGATGTAAATTGTTAAGAACAAAAACAGAAGTTGCTGGCAAAGCTCAGCAGGCAGTATCTGTGGAGAGAAATCAGAGTTAATGTTTCGGGTTAAATGACCCTTCCTCAGAACTGGAAGGGTCACTCAATCCGAAACGCTAACTCTGATTTCTCTCCACAGATGCTGCCTGCTGAGCTTTTCTAGCAATTTCTGCTTTACAGCCTCCGCAGTTCTTTCACTTTTTATTTTGTAATTTTAAGACCTGACTTCCTTGTACTTACAAATGGCTGCTTTACCTTGTCCTGCATTGTGTTCCAACTTGTGTACAAATCAGTTCACAGACTCCAGAACTGAATCCATTCACAATCCAGGGAGTGTCTACAGTTTTACACTCCAGATTTATTAATGGAATTCAAATTCTCCACATGGGATTTGAACCCACATCCCAGAGCATGAACCTGGGCCTCAGGATGACATTACCCTTCCACAGCATCTCTCCCTGCTGTGCCTAGGACCTGAGTAGCTGAAAACACAGCCACAGTGGCAGAGCAATATTGAGGTGACCATAACTGAACAGGCACAGGGGAAACCTCAAGAGGTTAGCACTGGGACACAAATAAATCAAACCAGCTGAAAGTTATAGCTTTTAACTCAAGTGCTGTTTCTTGTCACAATGTGAAAGTGTTAACAGCCCTTGCTTGCGGTGTATGGCTACTCACTGCAGCCCCTGACTTTTGCTGATGTGGTTTCTGTGTGGTGTAAGTCATTTCCAAACAGGAGTTTGTTTATCCTTTCTCCACGTGAATCAGAAAACAGTACTGTTCTATTGTGGTGACACCACAATACCTTCCCACAAATGTTTCCCTATGATTACGGGCTGGTGCTCCCTATCATTAGCCTGTTTTTGAATAATTAGACCATAATATTTTTATAAAATTAAACACAAAGATGGGGGTGTGTTACAAGAGAATCATTTAACTGTGGCTTTCAGATTGTACCTACAATGACACCCTCCTAACCACTTGGGACTCTGGAGGTCCTTACTATGATGGGCATCATTACTCACCAGAAAATGCTAGGGTTAATTCTTTCCCAGTAAGACTATCTTTTAAGTCACCTGCTTGGCCAAACGTTCAGCCACTCCTCCTAGTCTCAGTGCCAAATTTCCGATTACTATCCCTGCAAAAAGGGCTATGTGTTTCTCTGCTTTGGCATCACACCACACTGAAGGAGACCATTCAGTCCATCTGGAGGCTTTTTGAAAGGAGGACAAATTGCAGGGATTTTTTTAAATCCCCACAGTATGGGAACAGGCCATTCGGTTCATACAGTCCTCACTGGCCCTCCAAAGAGCATCCAACCCACACCTGTAACCCTGCATTTCCCATGGTCAATCCACCTAACCTGCACATCTTTGGACTGTGGGAGGACACCGATACAGACACAGGGAGAATGTGCAAACTCCATACAGACAGTCACCTGAGGTTGGAATTGAACGCAGGACCATGGCACTGTGAGGCAGCAGTGCTGACCACCAAGCCACCTGTTGTAAGTAAAGAGCTGGGAAGTGGGGTGAGTGGGATAGCAGTTTTTTTTCCATTCACATATTTACCTCATTCCTTTTTGTAAATTATCATGGAAACTGCTGCCAGTATACTTTCAGACAGTACATCCCAGACTGTAACAACTCGCTGTGTACAAAGTGTAATGGACCAGACTAAACTCTTTCAAATGCAGAACACCACTTCTGATAAGACTCACTGGATTTGAACCATTAACTCTGCTTTCTTCCCACAGATGCTGCCAGAGCTGCTGAGTTTCTTCAGCAATTTCTGTTTTTGTTCCAGCAGCTACAGGCCGAGCCTATCTAACCTTTTCCTCATAAGGCAGCCTGCCCATTCAGTATTAGTCTGGTAAACCTTCTCTGAACTCCCTCCAACGCATTTACATCCTTCTTTACATAAGGAGACCATACTATAGGAGGTTACTATACTTAGGGGTTGGTTAGCTTGGATGGCAGTTTTGCAAAAAGTATGATAACAACAGTGTGGGTTCAATTCCCACCCCAACTGAGGCTACCATGAACCATTCTCCTACTCACCCTCTCCTGAGACATGTGACCCTCAGGTTAAACCATGGCTGGTTATCTTTCCCTCCCTAATGAGAGAGCAGGATTATGGTGATTTTATCCATTTTTAATCGTACACTGTAAAGAGACGAAATGGATTTCAATTTGGACTAAACTCTAATGAACATTTACTAAAAAGAACTTCAGCTGTCCAAAATCTGTGACTTCCAATGTTTTATTTTACAAAGAAAGTTCTGCATCTTGATCTTTCATCATCCTTCGCTTTCACTTGTTCGAAACATTCAGCTCTTGAGCAACACAGCTATCTGTTGAAGGAGCAGTGCTTCGAAAGCTGTTGCTTCCAAATAAACCTGTTGGACTATAACCTGGTGTTGTGTGATTCTTAACTTTGTCCACCCCAGTCCAACACCGGCTCCTCCACATCACAAAGTAAATGGTGATATCTGCATACAAAATTATGTGTGTGTGGGGGAGGCTGGATTGACACAGTCTGTTGTCAGGAATGGAAAGTTCTAGAGTCTACAAAGAGGGTATGAGAGGTACAACATTAAACTGAAGGGATTTAGAAAAGAGAGTTTCCTTGCTCCTTTGTGATTCACTGCAGATCTTAAATTCTTACGTTTATTTTGAAATCACCCCATGGCCTCACCCCTCGCCATCTCTGTGACTTCCTCAGCTCTATATCCTTCTGAGATCTCCGGGCATTTTGTTAAGGACCTTTCTCACATCCCAATTTTTACCGTAGGTGTTTGTACCTTCAGCTGACTTGAACCAGCTTTAGAATTCTCTCTCCATCTTCTACTTCTCCCTGTCTACTTTAAAAACGGCTTTCAGTGACCAGCCTTTGGGCACCTTTCCTGATATCTTCATGTGTTGCACTGTGTTGAACTGTATTTTTTCCTGCTTGTTGCGATGTTAAGAGTGCTATGTAAATGCAAGTTAGTGTTTTTGATGATGGGAAGCCATTCATCAGTGATGAATATTTTGATTGGGCACACTGAGGTGTTAAACAGCTGGGATTCCACACAATGTCTGTTTACATCATTTAAATCTCCCAGGGGTACGATCTTGTAATCCTCAAGAAGATTAAAGGCATCTGTAATATTGTCATAGGTCAAAATAATATTGTCAACATGATTTTCAAAGAACTAAAGGATAGAAAAGAAGTTGCTCTCACTGTGTAACCAGCGATCACTGAGGATGTCCAGACTGAATGTTTACTCTCCAAATTTCACAGGAAAGCTTCGATCTAAATGATGCAGCCAGAGACTGTGGAATCCCAGGAGGCTGAAGTCAAAGAAACACAGACCAAAAGTACAAGACAGTGCAAGATAACTGCATTCAGATAAGCAGTGATGGATTGGCTTGTTTCCAATTTAGTTTGTGGAACCTTGCTGCTCACAAACTAATCTGAGCTGAGATACTAATGATCCACTGATTTATTCTGAACTCATTAAAGTCAGGATTCAGTTTGAGAACAGTAAATGATGCAGCTAGAAGGGAGACTGGATTTATTGAGCAGGTCTGGGAGTGGAGTGGACGCAGTGGGAGCTGGAGACTTGCAGATACACAGTGAGAAAAGGACAAAGGAGCACATCTTCTTGTCAGTTACTCAAGCTGGGGTCTATGAGATGGAAAACAGTGAATTGATCATCGTATTCATGCTCATAACAAACTCCAAATCAAAAGGGCTCAGTAGTTAACCAGGGACCCAGGTTCAATTCCACCCTCAGGCTGCTCTCTGGAGTTTGCTACATTCTCTCTGTGTCTGCGTGGGTTTCCTCTGGGTGCTCTGGTTTCCTCCCACAGCCCAAAGATGTGCAGGTTGGGTGGATTGGCCATGGGAAATTGTCCAGGGATGTGTAAGTTAAATGGGTTAGCCATGGGAAATGCAGGGTTACAGGGATAGGGTAGGGGAGTGGACCTGGGTGGGATGCTTTTCAGAGAGTCAGTGTGGACTTGAACTTGTTTCCACACTGTAGGGATTCTATGATTCTAAAATTGGAATTCAATATTAATGTGGAAATAAGAATCTAATGATGACCATGAAGCCATTGCTGATTGTCAGGAAAAGCATAAGAAATAGGAGCAGGAGTAGGCCAACTGGCTCATAGAGCCTGCTCTGCCATTCAGTAACACAGTGGCTGATCTTTTTGTGAACTCAGCTCCACTTACCCATAATCATTAATTCCTTCACTGTTCAAAAATCTGTTAAAAACATTCAATGAGGTAGCCTCAACTGCTTCACTGGGTGAAGAAGTTCCTCCACAACTCAGTCCTAAATCTGCTCCTCTTCATTTTGAGGCTACGCCCATCTGGTTCCCTTTGGAGAAGAAAATCTGTCATCTTTACCTGGTCAGGTCTACAAATGACTCCAGACCCACAGGAATGCAGTTGACTCTTAATTGGCCCCTGGGCAATTACGGATGGGCAATAAATGCTGGCCTGGCTAGTGATGCCCACATTCTGTGGATAAATAAATATGTGCAATGTTGAGTCCTTTCAGGTACATCCAGGGACACTGATCAACACTAAATCTAAGCTAGTATTCCTGTGAGTTGGAGTATGAATAAATTGAGCAATGCCATTGAGTCAAACTGTAACACAGCCTGACCACTATCACCTCCATCTTAATTGTTGCTGCTGATCAGGAAATTGGATAATAATACTCACTGGCTTCTGATTCATTGATGAAGATAGACATATCAGTAGGTGGTGGATGGAAGGACCTTCATATTCTTCAAGGGTTGGTTGGGAAGTTGAGTGTTTCTGAAAAAGTACTCATTTTGTTGGAGCCCTTTACCTTGCACCCAAAGGACAAATCGAAAGAAAACAACATTTACACTGCATGAGAGGTGAGCGCTGATTGGTTGGCAAATGGACTCTGATTGGTAGAGGCATTGCCAATACATCAGTTAGTGCAGATTGACAGTTAACTGCCAAGCCTATCTAAAACTTTAAATCTTTTATAACCTGAGAGATGAAACAGCAAATGGCTGTCACCTCTTTTGAAGAGCTGAAACAGGCTTGTGAATCAACATACCAGGCTTCCAGCACACACAAGAAAGTAGGAGGTTGCAAATCTGATCACTGAGACCCTTTGGTTCTGGCCAGAAGTTTTATTGCTCTGTCAGTGGTACATATGCACCACCCTCCTCCTTTAAGACTCTCATTAAACCAGATTTCTCTGAACAAACCTTTCCTAAGATCGTTTTTGTGAAATTCAGTAGCAAATTCCATTAAATTCCATTCACAAAGTTTCTTAGAGTGTCTTGCTATGATAAAGGTGTTCTCAAAATGCAACTGAATTTGGATGGATATGAAATGCACTGCCTGAGAATGTGGTAGTGGCAGATTTCAGAAGTTGTTTTCGGAAGACAATTGGATCATTATCTGCAGAGGAAAGATTTGCAGGGTTACAGGGAAAAGGCAGGAGAGTGGGACTTGGGCAGGTGCTCTTGCAGAGGGCTAGCACATATATGGCAGGCTAAATAGCCTCCTTCTCCTCCACTGTCTCGATTTCACAGCTGTTTTCTTCCTTATTTCTCCTTCATTCCTAATCAGTTTTATTTTGTTTGCTCTTGTGCTCTATTTTCTACCATGCACAGATTAGAATTCCAGCTCTGGGCAATAATGTCGCAGTTAAGGCTTAAGTGTCGTCTGTAATTGCCAAGCAAACCACTCAGTTCAAGGGCATTTAGGGATGGGCAATTAGCTGGATGTGCTGATGTCTTTCTTGCTTCGTGTTGCTAGATTTGATCTTTAACATTCTGGACTAGGAGAAGGGAAAATGCATCCCATTTCCCATGTTAGAAGCAAACATGTGACAATCAACTGAGAGCTGGAACAAGCACAGTTGTGATGATAACACAGTCAAATAGCCGAATGACACTGACTGCTTAGGCTTATGGTGGGAGAATAGCTGCCTGGGAAACAGTATCTGAGGTAGTAAACTTCAGTGTGGGGTGTGGGTCTGTATTACAGAGTTAACATCCGAGAGATGGAAGATCACCTTGGAACCTCAAGAATGCTGCAGCTATCAAAAAAGTGATCTCTTAACTGAGGAACTACTCCAACATTTTTAGAGGAGATTTGGTTCCAGAATGGAACAAGGATGTATTACTTGAAGATTGGCTTTAGTACTGGTGGGCTGAATGGCCACTTTCTGCGTGTAACATTTCCATGACTCCAAGGCAAATAACTTCTTGGAAGAATGTTTGGTAATGCAGTGTTGTGCACAGTTTAATTCAAACCACACGCTTAGAGCAATAAATGAGATCATTTGGCCCATCATGTCAATTCTGGTCATTTATTCGCCACAATGAATTCTGCCTTCCTGCTTTCTCCACTTTGTCTGAAATATTCATCTGGCTGCAATGGTCCTTGTTTCATTACTCTCTATAAGCAATCTACCAGTAAAGAAATGTCAGCTAATCTTTCTCATTCTCTTCAAATGAATTTTAAAGAGATAACTTCTCAACATCAATTCCCCGAATAAAGAAAATAGGTCCTCTCAACAGATCATATCAAATCTTATCCGAGTTTCCCTACTAATCCAACTAGATCCTTGATAATCCATAATAGCCTGTTGTATACCGATTATAATTTTCAAATCTAAACCTGTGACTCATAATCCATTTTAGTTTAATCTATGACAATATAAAATGGCCCAACATAACTGATCTTACTATACAGTGGCCTATACAGCCCACTATTAGTCATGATAACACTTGCTAATTTACGATCATTATTATTAGGTTGTGTTCATGTGGCAACTGAAGAATAACTGGGAAGTCATGCAAAAGTCAGGACCGATGAACAGAGAGCCTAGCATTTCGCAACTGGACTATAACTCCAATACAATTGTCAGAGTTTTTAATCAGAAAGGGAATCAAGAGTTATAGGAGATGGTCAGATCAACCACAGTCTCATTGGATGGCAAAGCAGACTTGATGGGCTGAATGGCCTACTTCTAACTCTTCCGTCTGCTGTCAAATCTGTGTTTTCTTTTACAGAGAACTGCTTGTTTTGGGGCTGCTGAATCTGTTGGATCCACCCTTCACTTTGCCAAGTTGTCTGTGCCACTGACAACATTTTGGGCAGAAAATGAGATGTTGCTTCTTGTAGCTTCTTGTGACAGGAGATTGCTGTCATGACATGTCCCATTCTGTCAGTCTTGCACCAATCTCCGAAAGCGACTGGCCCAGATGGAGTTCATGGCCGTGCACTCAGATGCTGTGCAGACCAGCTGGTGGGAGTGTTCACTGACATCTTTAATCTCTCATTAGTATGATATGAAGTCCCCAACTGCTTCAAGAAGACCACCATCAGCCCAGCACCAAAGAAAACTCATGCAGCATACCTCAATGACTACTGCCCTGTGGCTCTGACCTCCATAAGTATGGAGTGCTTCAAGAGGTTAGTTATGGCTCACATCAACTCTAGTCTCCCAGACTGCCTTGATCCCTTGCAATTTGCCTACCAAAGCAATGGATCTATGGCAGACACCATTTCCCTGGCCCTACACTCATCCCTGGAACATCTAGATAAGAAGGATACCTACGTCAGGCTCCTACGTATTGACTACAGCTCCACCTTCAACAGTATAATCCCAACCAAACTAATCTCCAAACTCTGAGACCTAGGTCTCTGCTCTGCCCTCTGCAACTGAATCCTCAGCTTCCTGACCCACAAACACAGTCATTCACTTTCTCCTTTGAAATTCAGCAGTTTTTGTCTGTATTTGAACCAAGGCAGTAATGAGGTCAGGAGCTGAGTCATCTTAGGTATCACTGAATAAATTGATGAAAGTTGTCATGGTCCCTCCCAAGACTAGTTTTAAATTCCACATTTATTAATTGAATATAAATCACTGCTATGATGTGATTTGAACTGACATTCTCTGGACCTTCTAGATTACAAGCCTGGTGACATTACAATTACATAAAGGAATATAATCAGGTCCTTCAGTTATTTTATATTCCTTAATCAAATCATCTTAAAGTCATCACTTCTGTAACCAACATGATCACTTTGCATTTATAGTGTGGGAGAACACTCCTTGGCACTTCTCAACCAATCACAACATTGATACTGAGCTACATAAGGGGAAAGGGTGGACTAAGAATTTTATATAGCGTCTTATGGGGGAAGGAGAGGTAGACGAGGTTTAAGGAGAGGATTCCAGAGCTTAAGGTCAAAGCAGATGAAGGCCTTGCTAACACTGGTGGAATTATAAAATGCAGGGATATGCAAGAAGCTCAGATTGGAGGAGTGCAGTGATGTTGGAGGATGCATGCTGGAGGAGGCTTTAGGAGAAGGCAGGGGATGGTAAAGTGAGTGGACCCCTTTCTTAAATCTCTATCGTTTATCTGAGCAAAGTCATTCTTTGGAACCTTTTCCATAACATCGATATCTCCTAATATATGACCGAACCAGAACTGAACGCACTATTCTTATAGTATGTGCATCTGAAGCTTGGTGTATATGGGAGATGTTTGTGAGAACTAGTGCCCTTCATCCCCTGCCTAGCTGCATTGAAATGCATGTGGATACAGGGGGATGGTTCACACTGTCTAATTCTCACTTTTGACCAAAAGTAGCTTGTTGTGTACACAAAGAGGCAAACCCCAGTATCTCAGTTCATCAGATGTACAAAACGGAGAGAAAGGTTAGTGTGGCATGAGGACTGTCACCCCTTTCTAATTTGCATGAAGACTGGAAACAGCAGAAGCAAGAGAAGACCCAACAAAACCTTGAGGACAATGCTGAAGATGATCAGTAATGTGTGCAATCCAGCGTAATGATAAGGGAGGCGTAGAACAGTTTGATTCAAAGAGTCTAGGGGTTCACATTGTCTACGGTCCATAGTTAGTCACGATGAGTCCCTCAAAGTGAGGAGGACATTGATGATAAGAGTGCAGCCCATGGCGAGAGTTTTGGTGTAAAGTGAGAGGCTATTGCACTGCAGCTACCACACAAAGGATTCTAGCTGACCAGGAGATTACTACACTCTTACAAACTTCTATCAGCGCATTCAGAGATGTTGCAGGTGTATAACTCAACCCATTTAGCCATGTTACAAATGCAACATCCTGAGGTCATTGAGTCCCAAAGTGGGATTTAAATCCAGAGCTTCTTGACTCAGTGACACAACCCATTGCACCACATGGCCTGGCATGGTTAGTCATGAGGATTCCAGAGCTTAAGGTCAAAGCAGATGAAGGCTCCGCTAACATTGGTGGAATTATAAAACGCAGGGGCGTACAAGAAGCTCAAATTGGAGGAGTGCAGTGATGCAAAAACTATTGACATACCAGGACAGAATGGAGATCATGTCAGCCTTAAGACATAAATATGGTTTTGAGTTTGCCGGCTATACTGATTTAGTTCATCTTCAGCACAGCAGTAATTACTGAGCTAAAATTGGCTCTAATTACCCTGAACTTGAGATCCCACTCCTGATTGTTATTCTGCAGTAACTACAGGTAAGTGGGTGTGGAATGAAAAAGGGAAAAAAAGAGAAAGTTTTGCATTTTTATAGTGTTTTTGACAATGTTGGGGTACTCCAAGTCACTTTACAGCCAATGGAGCACTTTAGAAGAATAGTCACTATTGAAATGCAGGGAACCCAGAAACTGATTTGTGCACAGCAAGCTCCCACAACCATCAATGTGATACTGACTAGATTAACCAGATCACTTTTCTGCCTGCCTCAACAATAAGTAAAGATTCATAGGGGAGAACAGGAGCCTTTGAAATGTAGTAAGGTGGTGGCTCAATGGTTAGTACTGCTGCCTCACAGTGTCAGGGACAATTGTCTGTGTGGAGTTTGCATATTCTCCCCATCTCTGCGTGGTTTCCAGTTCAAAAATGTGCAGGTTAGGGTGGATTGGCCATGGGCAATTGCTCATAGTGTCCAGGGATGTGCAGGCTAGGTGGATTGGCCATGGGAAATGCAGGGTTACAGGGATAGAGTAGGGTTGGGTCTGGGTGGGATGCTGTTCATAGGATCAGTGTAGACTCGATGGGCCGAATGGCCTACTTCCACACTGTAGGGATTCTATCTGGTTAAAGTTCCAAGAATAAATGGTAGAGGGATCAAATGAAGAGGTGCTTGAAATTGCAAGAGCAACAAAGATTTCTTTAAAAAAAGGTGAATCCAGGGAATGAAATGTCAATATTTTGACCCTTTGATCAAGAGCTGAAAAGCTACAGTGATCTCTTCCAGAAGGGCAAAATGGAAGACCAACAGAGGAGGGGCGGTTTGAGGGGGGTCGACCTGGGCAGAGGTAGATAATGGACGGCAGAGAGCAGCTTAGATGAGCTGCAGTTGGTGTGTGAGGATGGTGCGTGACAGACAAGTGTGACAGTCCGTGCTAGCAGATCTCCTGACCGGAGGAGCTGCAAACAGCAGCTGTGAATTTGGTCAAGGGCTGTCCAGAACAACTCCCTCACTTTTCTTTGAAATAGTGTCATGGGCTCTTCGGTTTCCACCTGAGAGATCAGATGGGGCTTTAAAGTTTCATTGTCCCCCAAGAGACACATTTCTGGTGGTTCAGTTCTCTCTCAGTCCTGGCACTGGGAATGTGAGCCTGGATTTTATACTCTGGACTCTGGAGTGAGTCTTAAACCCACGGCCTTCTGTCTCTGAGTGAGGCACAGCTTTTCACAGAGCCACAGCTGATGGTATATGCAAACAGGATGATACTTGGCTGTGACGGCCTGAATTGTCTGCCAACACCATGTTAGCTACATGAAGCATGACCATTTGGGCAAAGAATCATGACTGCTGGCACAGACAGGATTACATCCCAAAGAAACGGCAGAGCCCTCAGATAAGGAGAGGCAAAAGAAATGTCAAAGAAAAGATATAAGTCACAAGACACCAGGTTATAGTCCAACAGGTTTATTTGAAGTTACAAGCTTTCAGAGTGCTGCTCCTTCGTTAGGTAAGGAAGGAGCACTTCACCTAACGAAGGAGCAGCACTCTGAAATCTTGTGATTTCAAGTAAATCTGTTGGACTATAATCTGGTCTTGTGACTTCTGACTTTAGAGTGTGGTGCTGGAAAAGTGCAGCAGGTCAGGCAGCATCTGAGGAGCAAGAGAATTGACATTTCGGGCAAAAGCCCTTCATCAGAAATTCCCAAATCACCGATTTTTCTGCTCTTCGAATGCTGCCTGACCTGCTGTGCTTATCCAGCACCACACTCTCGATTCTGATCTCTAGCATCTGCAGTCCTCACTTTCTCAGACTTCTAACTTTGTCCATCCCAGTCCATCACCAGCACTTCCACATTTAAAGAAACCTAACATCATGAGCTCATCCTGCTGCCACCACCTTTAGAAATGATAAAAGAATTCGGCACTCACTTCATGGATGTTGATAAAGTGGCAACAGAATCAGTTCCCATATTAAATGGATGTTTGGCAGTCAATGCACTCATCCCTGTCCCCCACCATCTTCATGCAATAGAGAGGCTTAATTTCCTATAGCACTTCTTCCATATCCTCAGGATCTCTGAAAACACTGTGCAGTCAATTAAGCACTGTTAAAGCATCGTCACTGTTATAATTATCGCAGACTTGTATGTATAGCAAGCTCCCACAAGCAGCAGTATGGTAAAGGAGGGACAAATATTGACATGGGCACTGGAAAGAATGTCCCCAATCTTCTTTGGAATATTGGCATGGAATGTTTATGCCTGAGAAAGCAGAGGATGCCTCTCTTTAATATTCTGCCTAAAAAGCAGCAGCTCCGACAGTGCAGCACACCTTCGGTACTGCACAAAGTGTGTCAGCCTGGACTATGTCCTCAAACCTCTGGAATGGGACTTGAGCAAACAGATCTCTGATTCCAGAGGGTGTGACCTGAGAGCCATTACTGACATGGACACAGCAAGATCATTTCAATTAAAAAAGCTACTTCTGCTGCAAAAATGGATATTTGTTTTCTTAACAAAAAATGTGAAAAGGCTAATGCTATTCCGAGCAGATATAATGCCAGAGATAAAATTGCATTGCAATTTGTTATGTTAACATTTGCAAGCTGTGTCGACTGCTTTGTCAGACCCCCCTCCCAGTCTGTACAATGAAGAACCTACAGTCAAGCAAGTCCAATTCACAAGAGGAGGTCAAAATGGGCATTCTTAATGCTGTGCATGCTTTGAGATGTATTGAGGATATAAGTCAGCAAGTCTGGAGACATCTGTGGAGAGAGAAACAGTGTTAACATTCCAAGTACAATATGCCTCCTATTTGGAACTAAAGGGAGCTGGATAATGATTTTAAGATGTTGAGAAAGTGGGGGAGGAGGTGGAACAGGTCAACGTGGTTGTTCTCCCTAGTGATGGGAAGAAGAGATTCAATAGAGTCATTTAAGCAAGTGATCTTGTCACCAGATAGGGAGAATTTGTTCACCTTGGCGAGTGGTGTAGACTTTCATTCCACCTTCCCTAGTTCATCATGTTTACTCTGGATATCAATAACTCAAGACAGTCCTAACTACAGGGTATATCCAACTGTCCTTTATTGAAGTAAGGCACACTACAATAATAGTGATACATCACAATTCATAGAATCCCTACAGTACGGAGGCAGGCCATTTGGCCCATCAAGTCCACACTGCTCCTCTGAACAGCATTCCACCCTGACCCACTCCATCCCTGTAACCCTGAATTTCCCATGGCTAATCCACCTAACCTACACATCCTTAGTCAATATGGGCAATTTAGCATGGACAATCCACCTCACCGACACATCCCTGGTCACTGTAGGCAATTTCCCATGGCCAATCCACCCTACCCTGCACACCTTTGGACTATGGGAGGAAACTGGAGCACCAGGAGAAAACCCAGGCAAACACGGGGACAACATGCAAACTCCACACAGACAGTCATCTGAGGGTGGAATCAAACTTGAGTCCCTAGCACTGTGAGGCAGCAGTGCTAACCACCCTGATTTTCCTGTACTATACTTACAATCATACGTGATCTGATTTGTGTAGACTTATACAAGGATCTGCCTGAAACAGTCTGCTCCATCCCAACCTCTAGTCATTGACAGATGACTCCTATCCCTGAGCTAAATAACTATTGCTCTGAGACATACTTTCTTACATACCTTTCCATATAAGCAGGCTCTGTGATTAAACCTTGACACTGTCTCAAGTGATTGACTAATTTGACCACTGGCAAATATTACAGATACGTCAACCACTAAGGCCAATTCAACCAATTAGATGTGGAGAAGATGTTTCCATTAGTTAGAGAGAGTAGGGTCCTAGTCCCGAGGGCACAGCCTCAGAGTGAAGGGATGATCCTTTAAAATTGAGATGAGGAGGAATTTCTCCAGCCAGTGGGTAGCAATCTGTGGAACTCATTGCTGCAAAAGGCTATGGAGACCAGGTCATTGAGTTTCTTTAAGACAGACAAAGATAGGTTTGTGATTATTATTAGGATCAAGGGTTAAGGGGAGACGCCAGAAGAATGGGGTTTAAAAACATATCGGCCGTGACCGAATGGCTGAGTAGACTTGATGGGCTGAATGGCCTATTCCTGCTCCTTTATCTCATGGTCCAACTGCCCATTAGGATGTCTGCTTATCTTCTTTGGAAGAGGCTTATCTCACGGTTTTAATGAACCCTGACCCAGACTCACCTCTGCTCATTTTTCTTTGCATCTTTTGTGTGGTTCCATCAATGGTATGATATTTACACAGCATCACTCTGTGATCAACTTGTTTTTCTGACAAATGATATCTTTCATCAAGTGCACTGTGTCTGTTTAAATCAGTACTTCATTCAGAAGCAATGTCACCAGTTCAGTCGCTCAGCGATAAATACACATGTCCCTTCAGAAAACATGAAGAAATGGCCCAGTGTTTTTCTGTTGATTAGACCACCATCTGATGACTAACCTTTCTGCAGAGCATGCTCCATATTTTTCTCCTTCCAGCAAATTCAACACTTCCACCTACAGAATTTTGAGAATCAGTGGTGCCAGGTTTTAGGTGATTGACAGAAGATCCAATGGCAAAATCGGGAAAAATGATTTCAGGCAGCAAAAGGCTGGACACTGGAACACACTGCCTGCAAGTGTGGTCAAACTGTGACTTTCAAAAAGGCATTTGATAAGCACTTGAGAAAAGAGTATTGTATAGGGTCACAGGGAAAAAGGTGGGGAGTGGGAAAATGCTCATGTGGACAATCAACACTGACACGATGGGCTGAATGGTCTCTTTCTGTGCTGAACTCATTCCATGATTCTGTTTCATTAAAAGCATTGTGATGAATTTCAACAAAGCAACATGTAACCAGTAAGCAGTATTTAATATTTTACTTCCACTGCCCTGCTCAATGCCATAACAATGGCAGTGATAAAAGGACGTATTAAGGAAAGCATTTGTAGAAGACTGTTGTAGCAACAGAGACAATGCTGATTACAACACAATAAACTGACCATAATAAATAAAAACAGGCCATCCATAAACTAGATTAAATATGGTCCATTTGTGGAAATACTCTATTTAAAACTGCCAGGTGCTTCCACAGTAGGGTGACAGGGTCCTAACCAATCCAAAGTCAGGAAAGGGGAAGGAGGTGGGAGAGGAGACAATGTGACAAAGTTTGCTGCATTGTGTGTAGAAGGCTGGCCCTCCTAAATTAAACTGATGTTACAAGAAACTGTGGAACCTAACAATCATTAAGTGAGGTGCAATACATTCAAAACGAAAACTCTGCTCTTGCTGAAATAAAATAAAAAATGCTGCATATAGGTGGCTCAATCTGGCAAAAACCAGCAAAGTAGGCAGACAAGCTGCAGTTTGGAACAGTGGAACCCTTTAGTATAATAGGTAGGGCTTTTGCCCGAAACGTCGATTTTACTGCCCCTCGGATGCTGCCTGAACTGCCGGTGCTCTTCCAGCACCACTAATCCAGAACCCCTTTAGTATAATGGCTACGCTGATATTAATAAAACCTTTACTAACCAGACATTTCTTGCAATGCCAAGGCATACAAGGCCATTGGCCGAGCGCTGGAAAATGGGATTAGAATATTTAGATGTTTCTGACCAGCGAGAATGCAATGGGCTGAAGGGCCTTTTGCTATGCTGTAGAACTCCATGACTCTAAAAGGTCTCCTTATGCACCACAACACCTCTGTGATTTTGAAGGGGAGAATGCAGGCTGATGACTGCATGTAAATAGCTTATTTTGCGGCATGCATTCCCATCATATCTTCCAAGGTAGCTTAGAGGAACCTGGACCTTTTAAACCTGGGCATTTTTTTTGGCTCATGTGCAGACACAATGTGCTGAATGGTCTCCTGCTGCACTAAACACTTGTAATTTTGCATGTTTCATATTACACGGTGGAGCAGGTTCAAAGGGGATGAACTGCTTATGCTTCTCCTAGTCCTTATGAATGCATGCTGATGATTGCATGAATCAAAGGCTTATTCCCACCCTATCTTCCAAAAAATTGAGAGATCAGTTTGGGACAGGTTGCTGGAAAGTGAACCTCACAAACCTGAGAATTTTTCTTTGCCTAGGTGCAGATATAATAGGATGAATGGCCTCCATATACATCAAAATGCTTCTGTAATTTTTAAAGGGGAGAATGCAGGCTGACGACTTCTGGGAAAAGCCTTATGTCTGAGCATGCATTCCCATCCTAAATTCCGTAATGAAGGGGAGATTGAATCGGGACAGCTTGCAGGAATCTGGACCTTTTAAAACTGGGCATCTTTTGGCTGAGTTGCAGACACAATAGGCCAAATGGTCTCCATCTGCACCAAATACACTTCTGTGATTTTGGAAGGGCAGAATGCATATGGTTTAAGGGTGGCATGATGGCTCAGTGGTTAGCACTGCTGCCTCACAGCACCAGGGAGCCGGGTTTGATTCCACCCTCAGGCGACTGTGTGGAGTTTGCATATGTGTCTGCGTGGATTTCCTCCCGGTGCTCTGGTTTCCTCTCACACTCCAAACATGTGCAAGTCAGGAGGATTGGCCATGCAAAATTGCCCATAGTGTCCAGTGATGTGTAGATGAAGTGTGTTAGCTGTGGGAAATGCAGGATTATAGGGTAGGGGGATGAGTCTGCGTCGGGGTTCTGTGGGGAGTCGGTGTGGACTTGTCGGGCCGAATGGCCTGTTTCCACACGGTAGGGATTCTAATGACTCAATACAGGCTGACGACTGCAATGCAAAACGCTTTTTATCTGAGCATGCATTCCATCCGAAGTTCCCGAACGAGGGGGATAGCTTGCAGAAACGTGGACCTATTAAAATTGGGCATTTTCTGACTGTGTTGTAGACACAATGGGCCGAACGGTCTCCGTTTGCACCAAAACTACTTCTGTCATTTTGGAAAAGGGGGAGAATGCAGGCTGACAACTGCAATGCAAAAGGCTTATTTTGGAGCATGCATTCCCATCCTATCCTCCAAAAAGAGATGGATTCAGGACAACTTTCAGGAACCTGGTGCTGTAAAACCTGGGGCACCTTTTGTTTTGTGGGTAAGTGAAAAGGGGGCATCAAACTCAGGTTTACTGCACCTGGCCCAGCCCAGCGAGGTTTAGGCATGACATCATCCATTGGCAGAGACCCGCCCACCTGCCGCCGCCCCATTGGCCGCAAGCCTGCCGTGTCCCACCCTCCTTCGATTGGCCGTCGTAGCTGTCACTCAGGATGATTGACGGCCCGGGGAGCTCCTGCAGTTGATCAGACTGGGCTCCAAGTTGGGAGTTAAAGGTAGGCGGGCATTGCAGGGACGGATTCTGGGAACCTTATCTCTCTTTTTTTTCAATGGGAAGTAGTGGATGAGTGAGAGAACCTTTCTAATTTCTATTTTTATATTGTGGGGGAAGGGGGGGATTTAATTGCATTTGCCTAAAATTCCCCCCTCCCATTTTGCAGATTGCAAGGAGAAGAGATGCAGGGGTAAAGGGAAGAAGAAAGAAGGGGGAGAGTAAAAACTGGAAGCAGGGCGAGAGCTGGAATCCTGGCTCGTAGGATGTGAGTATATAATGCATGCCATTGAGATTATGGGTTGATAAATGGGTGCTTTTTTTCCAGCACGTTTTTATTTAAGGATTACAAGGTTCTTGATGTTTGGGGAGGGAGTTGGAGCTGCTTTCAAGTGAGATTTCTACAGCATTGTCCCTAACATCACGAATTTTTTTCTTGCAATTTTTTCTCTTCAGTTATAACGTGCAGGAGTGTGGGGCCACTTGCTGAAGGGTTGAGGGATGGTCTGTTTCGTGGGTGCATGTGTGTCTGCGTGTTTTGATTTTTTTTCATTGCAATCCTCTTCCCCACCCACCCTCCCCCCATTCCCCTACCTTCCTGACATCCTGCTGAGAGAGATATTCACGACTCTGATTCAGGATGAAGGGTACATTCAGTGATTTGTGGGGCTGGAGATTAATTGCCTTTTTTTCTTTTGCAAGGGGAGGATGAGAGAGAGAGAGCAAATTCTATCTGTAAAATGCACTTTGTGTTTGATAACTCGTCTATGTAAAGAGCCAATCTGTGTAACTGTGTATGCATCTTTTGGAAATACAAATAGTTTAAGTTTAGAAATAACCAGAATTTATGTAGGGCGCAGATAATCAATGATTTCCCACCCCCTAGATTTTAACTGGATCCCTGTCATGTAAGATCCACTGGGTTTCAGATTCCTTTGGTCCGTGCACCAAAAACAAATCTAGTCCAAAATATGTACGTTTCAGTGATTAGGGAGGGGATGTCTGGTAAAAGAGGAGGGTATTTTATATAGATATCCTGCATTTAAAACGTGATAGTTTTTAAATACCTGCATTTGCTGCACCGCCTTGATTGCTAACACCGCCTGTCAGAGATTTAAATCCATATATCACTGACTTGCTTCCATTACTGGCTGATCAGGATCCGACTGTGCTTTTTTTAAAAAAAATGCAGTGCTTAGATGTACATAAGCATACTTTTTCTTTTTTTAAAAAAAGCTAAATTCATCGCTACTTTCAGAATGCACGGATTTAAATTCATCTCTAGCTAGTCTGTTATCAATGATTATTGGTGCTAATCGCGATTTGTAGGGAGCAATTTATTACCAGTAAGTACATAGCCACGCATGATTCTCTTCAATGCGCTAGGTTTATCATAACTATATTGTACCCCATTGGTATTTGAACGGCGTCTCTGCAGTGATTAACTCGGAAGATAATTGTGATGTGTTGGTCTGCAGACCATAATGATGGATGCCTTTGAGAAACAATTCAGAGTCCTATGAATATAATTTGGAAGGTGACTTGGGTGACAATGTGCAGTTTAGTTTCCCCTGCACTAATTGGAGAAGAATCACTTATGTAACCCCCCTCCAAACACACTCTAGTTGAACCAGTGCAGAATGGGGCCATGTGTATTTGCATTTGTATATCTGACTGCTCACTACCACTTAAATTTGCATTCCTGTGAATACAGTCATTGGATGCTGTTTGATCTGTCAATTTGTTTTGAAATAGAAACTGACAAATGGAGTAATTGAATTTTGAGTCTGGTGAGAAGATTAATTTAAGATTTGAGTTTTTGTTTGAAAGAGGATGGTCATTGAGTTGGACAAAAAGTGTGAGACGAGGCTTTTTCAGATCATGAAAGAGTCAGGCCAAATGGCCAGTTTCTGTGCTGTAAATTGTGTCGTGATTGCTGATTATCCTTCACTGGAAGTGTGATCTTGTCCAGCTTGTAGATTCCTTCATGGATGCTAGCATCAGCCCTCTGCTTTCAGACAAACCTGGGAGTGTGGCTGAACAAAGAGACCTTAGAGTGCAGGTTCATAGTTCCTTGAAAGTGGAGTTGCAGGTGGACAAGATAGTGAAGAAGGTGTTTGTTAGGCTTGATTTTATTGGTCAGTGCATTGAGTATGGGAGTTGGGAGATCATGTTGTGGCTGTACAGGACACTAGTTAGGTCACTTTTGGAATACTGTGTTCAGTCCTGGTCTCCCTGCTATCGGAAAGATGTTGTGAAACATGAAAGGGTTCAGAAAAGATTTACAACGATTTTGCCAGCGTTGGAGGGTTTGAGTTATAGGCAGAGGCTGAATAGGCTGGAGCCTTTCTCCCTGGAGTGTCAGAGGCTGAGGGGGTGACCTTATAGAAGTTTATAAAATCATGAGGGGCATGGATAGGGTGAACAACCAAGATCTTATCTCTAGGGTAGAGGTGTTCAAAACTAGAGGGCATAAGTTTAAGATAGGAGAGGAAAGATTTAGAAGGGACAGAAGGGACAAATACAATATTTAAAAGGTGTCTGGTTGGGTACATGAATAGGAGGGGTTTAGAGGGATATGGCGCAAATGGGACCAGATTAATTTAGGATATTTGGTCAGCATGGACGAGTTGGACCAAAGGATCTGTTTCTGTGCTTAACATCTCTACGACTGACTGCTAATGAAGAGAATGCTCATTGACCACTTATTTGTTGTTGGGAACAGCATCCTTCTTCCCCACCCCCCCACCTCATGAAGGGGATGTCCTAATGGGAATGTCTGAGACATGAACTTGCATCTTCCGAGTCATGAGCTGAGTACTTCAGTACTGTAGCTAATAGCTTTCTCTTCTTTTGGCTCATTTAATGATTAATTCATTCATTTTTAATAAATGTACTAGTCAGCAGTTTTTCCTCTTGTGTAGCATAGTGGTGAACGTGTGCGTGTCTCTCTTTCTTCTGGATAACGGACTGAAGTAGCGGGCAAGAGGGTCCTGTCAGGGGCTGAAGATGTAAGGGTGGTATATTGCTATTTGTCTGTCTTCTTGGGCTAGACAAGATTGTATTCTGAGCTGTATCCAAGAACAGACTGCACACTGAGTGAGTTTTAGTGTTATTAACCAACCACTGACACGTAATCCAGGCAAACAATGGACAGTTTGTTCAGTGTGCTGTTAACCAACAATTGTGCAGTGTACTAACTGTGTATGTTTGCAAGACGCTAGGACACTCCTGGATTCTGTAAAAACAACTTGTTTAAGGGATTAAAAATCAGCTATCAGCAATTCATTACTGACAAATTGACAGGGGACAATCTACATTAACGTTCAGTATTCAAGAGCGGCAATTTGGATGGAAATGCTACTCCTATGGTCATTGACCACAGAAGGGTGAGGCCAGATGGCACTTGGAACTGCACTGTTGTCATTAAGACTTTGGGAAAGTGCAATAGTCAGCCTAGGAGGATCTTGCATATATGTTGCACTTTTCAAAATGTATCTTAGTCATTGCAGTGTAATTACTGTTGTAGGAGAAAGTGAGGTCTGCAGATGCTGGAGATCAGAGCTGAAAATGTGTTGCTGGAAAAGCGCAGCAGGTCAGGCAGCATCCAGGGAACAGTAGAATCGACGTTTCGGGCATAAGCCCTTCTTCAGCCCTTACTGTTGTAATCTAGGAAATGTGGCACACAACAAACTCCCATTAACGACAGTGATAATGGTGAGATAATCTGTTGTGGTGTTGATTGAGGGATAAACATCGCTCAGGACACTAGGGATAACTTGCTTTCTTTGAAACAGAGTCATTTTGGTCTTTTATCGTATCACCTTGTTTTAATGTCACAAGTGAGGCCGAGCCACCCACAAATCAGTTTGCAAGTTGGAACACCATGCAGGATAATATAAAGCAGGCACTCTTAAGTACACGAAATGTACATATAACAGGTCTTTAAAGTTACATCCCATGTAAGATTGTGTCCATAAGTATGAACATTCGTAAATCAGGGACCCCCTGTACCACCTCCAGAGCGACTTTGCAGTGTCAGCCACGATGGTTCAGTGGTTCACACTGCTGCCCCACAGCGCCAGGAACCCGGGTTCAGTTGCACCCTTGGGTAGCTGTCTGTGTGGAGTTTGCTTGTTCTCCCTATGCCTGCATGGATTTCCTCCCACAGTTCAAAGATGTGCAGGTTAGGTGGACTAACCATGGGAAATTGCTCACAATGTGCAGGGATGTGCAGGCTAGGTGGGTTAGCCATGGGAAATGCAGGGTTACAGGGATAGGGTTGGGGGGATTGGGTATGGAAGGGTTGAAATGGACTTGATGTGCTGAATGGCCTGCTCCCACTGTAGGGATTCTATGATTATAAAACTCTGCTATTGTAAAATCATACAGTACAGAAAAGGTCCTTCCACTAAATCTACAATTTCCACTTCCCTGTACTAGGTCTTGAATGTTATGACATTTCAAGTGCTCATCCAAGTACTACTTAAAAGTTAAGGTTTCCCACCTCAACTAAACTCCCAGGCAGTGCATTCCAGGCCCACATCGTCCTCTGTGTGAAAATGTTTTCTGGAGTTGGTCTTGAACTCAGAATCTTGCAAGTTGTCAGGTGAGACTGCTACCAAGTGAACAACAGATGACTCTCAAGGTAGATTTATTTTATCCTTCATTAAACCCAAAAACTGTTTGTATTAACTTCAAGGATCCTGCTCAATCTCCCACTTCAATTCCAATGCAGGGACTATACCTCAAAGTTGTTAAATTGTATGTAAAGAGGTTTGGAACATGCCAGGGTCATGAAGGATTCTGTATGAATACCACTTTCTTTGCTACAGGCAGAGGATTAAACATGTGGTCCAAGAGGTGAATTTTAAACCAAGGATGGTCAGTTATGTAATGAGGCTGAGGCTTGGGGAGTGCTGGGACAGGTTAGTTGAATGGTTTCCCATCATCATGAAGTAAAGGGAGTTAAGTCAAGGACAAGAATTTGAATGTGAACGAGAACATGATATTGGAGTGCAGTCTATTGAGTGATTTTTGAATTGATGAGCAGAGGGATTGGTTGTCTGAGGGAGCACAGCCAAATGGTAGTGTAGTATAGTTTGTCATAATTCATGTAATTATTCTCACTGAACTGTGAGAGAACACCGAGTGACACAATTATAGGTTTTGTCTTCAAACTTGATATGTGCTCTTGAGATGACTTGTACTGTGTGTTCTTGGCCTCAGATACTCAGTCTAAGGGAATATTGGTACTGCGTGCTCTCTCTTGCCCATCTTCCTCCATCAGCAAAGGGAGAGCCAAAGTACATAATTGACCTGTTGGTGGGCTGCTGAAAATAGCTGGGCTCATGGGAAAGGACTTGCGATGTGGACAACTCAATCCAGTCTCGTGTGAATTAGTAATTTGACCCTTGGGTAGCAAAGTGAGCTAAGCAGAGTCTTCTGGTGATGCTGCTATTTTGCACAATGGGTCAGCTTTAGAACAAGCTGGGCATTTGCACAACAAAGGGCAGATTTAGTGTTCATTCTGATCCACATCTGAGCATCCTTGAGCTGTGCATATCTCTCTCTGTCCCTCTCCCTTTCTCTGATTTTTTTTTCACTCACTTTCGTACCATGCAGCTTATTCTTACAAGGCATACACTTCTTTATGTCCTTTCCCCTCCCACATCCCCAAGCCCTCTTAATGTCATCTGATACCTTTGATGTTTCTTATTTTTACTTTATTTGTTCGTCAGTGTGGGTGTTGCTTGCTATGCCAATGTTTATTGCCCATCCCTCAGTCACACAGCAAAGGTGCTGGTGAGCTATCTTGGTCAGTAGCTTCATTATTCTTAAATTTGTCCATTGTTTTAGTGCTGTTCATTGTTGAAATATTGATTGTTTTCAGGGTCAAAAATGCCAGGTTGTGGCAATAGAAGTTTTTTAGCATTTTTTTACAACAATCCTTATTAGCATCTTGGTTTTGTAGATCAGTTTCAGCACAAGGTTAGAGAATGAAGCTCCCTCCCACTCACTTAGACTGAAAATAAAGCCTCCTTTATCACTGACCCCAGTTAAACACTCCCCGGACAGGTACAGCACAAGGTTAGGTAGATAGTTCAACTTTCTCTGCACAGCATCACCAAAGTTTCCAGTGAGGATTGGGAGAGTGGTAGTGTGTGTAATTTGCTGATTGTATTGATGAAAGAAGAGATCTATCTGCAGTTGCAAGGATCTAATTGTTCCATTTCACTCCACTGGCACCTGTTGCATCCTATTTATAGAATCATACAATCCCTACAGTGCAGATACAGGCCATTTGGCCCACTGAGTCTGCGTGACTCTCCGCACAGAGCATCCCACCTAGATGCACACTTGCCCTGCCATTACTGCAGCCCCAGGTCTACCATGGCTAACCCACCGAGCCTGCGCATCCCTGGACACTTTGGGCAGTTTAGCACGGCCAGTTCACCTACCTTGCACATCTTTGGACTGTGGGAGGAAAGCCATGCAGACACTGGGAGAATGTGCAAACCCTACACAGAGTCACCTAAGGCTGGAATTGAACCTGGGTCCATGGCACTGTGAAGCAGCAGTGCCAACCATCATGCCGCCGTATTTATATTTTGAACAAAAAAGCTTGCATTTGTGTAGCCGTTTACAGCCACCAGATAACTTGTAGCACTTTACAGTGAATCGAGTACCTATTGAAATGTGTTCACTGCTTTAGTATCAGAATAGTCAAATTTATGCACAGCAAGTTCCCACTAACAGGAATGTGATCATGATCACTACTATTTTCGAGATACGAATTAAAGAATAAAGATTAGCCAAGGTACTGGGTGCTGTTCTTTGAAGTACTTGACTATGGGGCTTTATCCATTCACCTGGTAGTGGTGGTGGCGGGGGGGTTCTTGCTTTTAATGTCTGATCTAAAAGGTAGTGGCTATAGCAATGCGGCACTCCGAGTGTTGCACTGACTGTAAGCCTTGGTTTCCCTGTTTGAACTGCTGGCATGGGTCCTGAACTCACAACCTTGTGACTCAGAGGTGAGTCTGCTACCCACTGAGCCACGACTGACATAACTGCATCGCATTCTGTCATTTGCTTGTTAATCATCAATTATCGCCTGCCACTTCAGTGCCAATTTCCCTTCTTCCAATTGAATGTAACGAGACATGACATCTGTACAAGTGTGAGGAAAATGACAGTCAAGCACTGCCTTTTCTACTGGCTGACTAGAAGCTTCGTCTTGAGGGTCAAAAGTGAGCTGTAGTCAAACGGCCAGTTGCAACTGATTCACAGGGCTGTGAATGTCTGGATGAGTATTGGCCAATTCCATGGGGGGTTTTCCTCCTAAATATCTCTCCCTTCTGACATGCCTGAAGTAAAAGGTGCTGGTGAGAGGAAGGCCTCCGTAATTCTCAGCTTTGCAGTCTCAGGATAATAGTTTTTTTTAGTAGGATCATAAATTTTATTGGGAATGTAGTGTTGAGGGTACGAGTGGATTATTCACAATTTTATTGAATGGCAGAGCAGGCTGGAAAGACTAAATGGCCTGCTTTTGCACTGAATTGGGGATGTGTGGATTAGGCATGCGAGGGTGCATGTGTTGTGTGTGTACCTGCCTGAGTGCTGGTCTGTGGTATGTGCGTGTGTGGCTCCCATGTGATACATTGTGTGCAGATTGTTAGGTGTCATAGTGTAATCAAAGTGAAGGAAAAGGCATGACCGGAGATTTTGGGAACACTGCTAATTATCACATGGTTACTACACATTATGAGGAAGGAATTTCCAAAGCAAAGAAATCATAAGTTTTTTACAGTAATCTGCTTCCCGCTTAGTGCCTGGTCCTCTTGCAATTTGTATTAGAACATCTGCAGCCGCTTGCAACTGGACAGTGAAGTTAAAAGCTCCATGGAACTGAATTGGAGTCACTTGTGACCAGTATTTGTGACTCTGAACAAACCATGTGTGTTGACTGTATAAGACCACAGACATAGGAGCACAAGCAGGCCATTCAGCTTATTGACTCTGCACTGCCATTCAATGGTCTCAGTTGTTATCTGCAATGTCAATCTCTTGTTGTAGAGTCGTACAGCGTGGAAACAGACCCTTTGGTTCAACTGGGCAAAAGACCCCTGCAATTCACCCAACCTATGCCCCTCACTCTCTCTTCCTCATAACTGTCAATTCTGCCTCTGATTAGAAAATATCTCTTGTAATATTATTTCCTTTAGGCCATGTGCCCATTGAGGAATATAAACATCGAAGCAAGGTAAGCAGGACAAGGGCAGATGGGTGTTGCGGTTTGCTCAGGAAGTCTGGCTTACTGTGACACCTCCCATCTATACCTGCAAGTTGTAATGGGTCGTGATGGTAGAGTCTCCAAATACTTTCCGTCACACAACTGACCAGAAATCTCGACCAATATCAGAGTCTGCCATTTGTGTGCTTTGGAGGGAAGGTGTACTGTCACTGGATTATTAATCCAGAAACCCAGGCTCCCTTTGTAGATGATGTAATTTAAATTCCAAACCTAGTGATGACCATGAAATCACTGTCAATTATCATAAAAATCCATCTTTTCATTATATCCTGAGGGAAAGAAATCTACAATCTTTACAAAATCTGGCCTACACATGACTCCAGACCCATAGCAGTGTGGTTGGCTCTTAACTGTACTCTGGACAATTAGGGAGTTCATCTTCCTCTGTTCCTTCAAGTCCCACTTTGAAATAATTGATTATCTTCACTTCCATCACCCTCATAGGCAGCGAGTTGCATTTTTGTTTTTTAAAAAAAAGGTTCTGCTCTGCCCAAAAACCCTAGTCCCTGTACCATTGGCTAGTGACAGTGTCTTTAGTTGTGTCCCATCATATGTCAATGCTGATGGGATTGAGCTTTTGAGGTGTATGCATAATCCAAAAGACACAGACCTCACTCTCCTGCTGTTGGAGAGAGTTAACAAACCTCACAGATTAACCTGATGTTACATTTAGAGGTGTCTCCTTCTGTGTCTGACTTAATTGACAAATGGAAGTTAGGCGTTGGCTAGCCCCAGTAAGGATGCCAAAAAAAAGGAAATGTTTTCTAAAATTCCTTGGCAGCCATTTCAACTATTGTAAGCTCCCACAAACAGGAATGTGATCGTGACCAGATAATCTGTATTTTAAGATGTTAACTTGAGGGATAATAACCAGGAAAGCAATAAGTGAGAAATAAACAATGGCTCAGGAAGAATCTTCCTGCTCCTTATTGAAATAGTGCCAAGGGATCTTCTACATTCACTTGAGAGGTGTCCAAAGCTGAATCCTCTGACAGTGCAACATTTGGAAGAGGTGATGGCATACTGACATTGTTACTGGAGTAACAACCAAGAGCCCTTGGCTGATATGCTGGGGATGTAGTTTCAAATCCCATCACGGCAGATGGTGAAATTTGAATTCAATAAAAATCTGGAATCCAAAGCTGGCCTAATGACGACCTGATTGTTGTGTAAACACATCGGAATTTACTAATATCCAGTAGGGGAGGAAAACTGTCTTCCTTACTGGACTGGACTGCATGTGATCCAGACCCGTTGCAATGTGTTTGACTCTTAACTGCCCCCTGAAATGACCTGGCAAATCGTTCAGCTCAAGGGCAATTAAAGATGGCCAACAAATGCCAGCTTTGCCAGTGATGCCAACATCCCATGAGCATATTTTTAAAAAACTCTCTCTCTCTCTCTCTCTCTCTCTCTATCCTGCAGTTGTATACTTTGTTGCCTGTTTCATCTACAGCCTGGAGGACACTGTAAATCAAATGATAAAATGAGGTGGCGTGTGGTGACTCATGGCTGTGATTGGCACAGTAAAGGGTCACCCATTGAAAACAGATGAGGAGGAATTTCTTTTCTCAGATGTTCATGAATCTGTGGAATTCTTTACAGTAAGGACTGTCAAGACTGGGCTGCTAAGTGTATTCAAAATTGAGATAGATAAGATAGGTTTTTAAACAGTAAGGGATTTGAGGGTTATGAGAATAAGCAGGAAAGTGGATTATCAGATTGGTTAACGTCTCATTGAATGGCAGAGCAGACTTAATGGTGCGAATGGCCTGCTTCTGCTCCTGCATCCTTATGGTCTTGTCATCTTGCCCCTGGAAGTATTGCCCCCACCCCATCATGTCTTTTTTGGTGGTGGAGGGAACCATGAACTGCCCACTACTGTAGCATATTGATGTCATCTGGTAGAAACACTGCCATTTAAGTGACCTCTCTCTTAGGATTCCTAGATCTGTCTAAAACATTTTATAGTCTGGGGACCACTTCTGACCTTGTATCTCACCTAACGTTTATTCTTTCATTTGTTGACAGCTGCTTAGGGCACACCCTCCTAAGATTTTTTTGTTTAGTCATTTACAGAATATAGGGGTGGCTGGCAAGGTCAGCATTTGTTACCCATCCCTAACTCCCCCTCGAGAATCCCCTCCCCAAACCCCACCATTGTGCTCTCTGGTGTCACCAGAGGATGCTCTGAGACTGCTGGTTCAAATCCCACCATGGCTGTTGGTGGAATGTATATTCAGTTCATAAGTCTGGACTGATTTGGAGATGCAGGTGTTGGACTGGGGTGTACAAAGTTACAAATCACACAACACCAGGTCTTAGTCCTGATGAAGGACCGGCGCTCCGAAAGCTGGTGCTTCCAATTAAACCTGTTGGACGAAAACCTGGTGTTGTGATTTGTAACTAAGTCTGGACTAGTCAGTTGATTGTGATGACACACTTCATATGTTGTATTAACCCATCCGGTTAGATGGAAATGTGGCTTACGTGTGACTCTGGCCCACAGCAATAGTTGACTGTTTGAGGACCTTACCAGCGTTGGCCACATCCCATGAAAGAATAAAGATGAATGAAAAACTTGCATCTTCAGCCACTGTAAGATGTTTAACAGAGTGAGGAGCAGTGTTCCCTCTATAGCTGTGCTTCTCTGAAGTTCAGCACACACCGATGGGTGTCCCAATGTGTTGACTTTTGGCTTCAGAGGCCAATGCCATACAGATGATAAAAAATATTGTGGGTATATTGGTGAAGAGTCTTAACAACCTGAAACTTCACACCAAGTCACATAAGGAGTTATCGTGACCAATGGCCGAATGTTTGGCTGAAGATGCAAGTTTTTCTTCATCTTTATTTTTTCATGAGATATTGGCAAGGTCCTCACACAGTCAACTGTTGCTGTGGGGCCAGAATCTCACTTAGGCCACATTTCCTTCTAACCAGATGGGCTTATACAACATATGATGATGTGTGTCATCACAATCCGCTGACTAGTCCAGACTTACAAATTAAATAATCGTAGAGGTCTGCAGCACAGAAAAAGGCCCATCAAGTCTGCACCAGTCAAAAACAACTGCCTAACTATTCTAATTCCATTTTCCAGCACTTACCCCCAAAGCTTTTAATGCCCTACCTTCACAAATTCATGTCTAACCACTATTTCAATGTTTGAGGATTTCTGCACCTACTACCCTTATTGGCGGAGAGTTCCAGACTCCCACCACTCGGAAAATGTTTTTCCTCACATCCCCTCTAAATCTGCTAACCTTCACTGTCAATGGGCATTGACTCCTCCACCAAAGGGCAAAGCATCTTTCTATGCGCACTCCATAATTTCAAAATGCAATTATTTTCAAAGAAGCAAAGGGATTGGAGGGGGCAGAGAATGCTAATGAGGATTTCAGGTGAGTTTGTGAAGAAACTTTGTTTTTTTTTATGAAGATAAAATATTAACCCCTCCCACTCCCTTTTTGTTCTGAAACTGGAGGTAGACAGGACATAAATAGAAATTGCTGGAAAAGCTCAGCAGGTCTGGCATCTGTGGATAGAAATCATGAGTTAACATTGTGGGTCGAGTGACCGTAGCTCAGGCATGACATAACCTCTCCCTCAGAGACAATTATGTGTTTTAACTCCAGCTTTCCAGGATAATGGGGTTTTCTATGGCCCGGTCCAATCACCACATCCAGTCAGAAGCAATCTATGATCTTGCCAACCACAGTCCGTGAGAGGTAGGGACAAACCCACCAGCCAGTCTCAATGCAATAAAGCCACTAACTGCAGCCTAGTTCAGGGGCTAATGAGTGCTATTTCTGTGATATTCTCAAGTTACATATTTGAGTTCCAGTAACTTGTGAAATCATAGAACATCTACCTGTGCTTATTGTTTTGCCTCGGAACATCGAGAATTTCTGATCCTTGAGCATCAACATCCAAAAATTGGGGTAATAGTCTCTTCTCATGAATATTTTTCACCTGATTGTTTCTTCTTTTTTTTTTTGTTAAATTTTTGTTTTAGCCACTTGGCCTGGGTTTGCTGCATCTCCCCCGCTCCCCTCACGCTCAACCGCTGGGGTCTGATCGTCCTCTCCTCCCTGCACCGCCACTGGCTGCCACCGCATCTCCCGAGGCTTCCAATGGTCTAATTCGGGCAAGATGATGTGCGAAGTGATGCCGACCATTAACGAGGACAACCGACGGGGCTCTCAGTACGGGCCGGATGACGCCAACTTTGAGCAGCTCATGGTGAACATGCTGAACGAGCGCGAGCGGCTGCTCGAGAGCCTGCGCGAGACGCAGGAGAGCTTGGCTGGTGCCCAGCTGCGCCTGCGCGAACTCGGGCACGAGAAGGAGTCGTTGCAGCGCCAGCTCAGCATCGCGCTGCCACAGGTACCAGAATTCCATTCTTCCATTTCTCATTTTTTGAGGTTGCTGGGCAGACCACTGCATGGCCATCAGGTCGAATTCATCTTGCGTTTTGCTTTGACCTCACTTTGAGGTGGATGTCTTCGCTGGTTCTGGTCATGGGTTGTGGGGGCCCTTTGGCACTTGACCCTAATGAGCTCCCAAGGCTATTTCGGAAGCCAGTTAAAAGTTAACCAGGTTGCTATGGGTTTGAAGTCATGTATAGGCCAGACCGGGTAAGGATGGTAGATTTCCTTCCCTATGGACACCAGTGAACCAGATGGTCCCCTAATTATCATAAACAGAAATTGTTGGAAAAGCTCAGCTGGTCTGCCAGTATCCTTGGACTATGGGAGGAAATCAAAGCATCCAGAGGAAACCCACACAGACACAGGGAGAATGTGCAGACCCCACACAGACAGTGTTGAAGATGCGGAGTATTTGTTTAACACCTCTGTGCATCTCCTTATTCCCCGTTATAAATCTCCGTGTCTCAGTGGGAACAGGACCCATGTTTACTTTTGCAAATCATCACCTTTAACCTATTGTAAGCTTTTATAATCTGTTTTTTATTCTCTCACTAAATTACTCAGATTATTGTATTTTTTTTCCCTTGATTATTGTTTTGGCTGCCTTTACTGAATTCAGCTATCCTCCCAGAATGTAGGAAAGGCGTGTGGTCATGAATTTTTAACGGAAGAATCAAAAGGCAGCCTGTTATTTAAATAGAAAGAGGTTCAAAAAAGGTGTGGCATTGTGATCTGCATGTTCTTGTGCATAAAACAGACAAAAAGCATGCAAATGAGGCAAGTAAGTAAGAGGCAGAGGGAATTTTGGTGCAAGGGGTTTTTAAGTTTAAAAATAGGGAAGTCTTATTATAACTATCCATGGTGTTGGTCGGACTATCCAGAAGTATTGTAGACAGTTCTGCTTTCCATGTTTAAGAAAGGATGTGGAGGCAGTGCAAAAGGCATTCATCAGGTTGATTCCTGTGATAAAGGAATTGATTTATCAAGAACAGCTAAACAACTTGGGCGGCACGGTGGCACAGAATTGCCCGTAGTGTTAGGTAAGGGGTAAATGTAGGGGTATGGGTGGGTTGCGCTTCGGCGGGTCGGTGTGGACTTGTTGGGCCGAAGGGCCTGTTTCCACACTGTAATGTAATCTAATCTAATCTAAACTTAGACTTCTAGTCATGAGAGTTTAGAGAATGAGGGATGACCTTATTGACACATACAAGATTCTGAGAGGGCTTGACAGGGTCAGTATTGAGAAGATGATTCCGCTAGTGGGGAAATCTCAAACTAGGGACAGACTTCCAGAATAAGGTGGCACTCATTTAAAGCTGAGATGTGAAGGAATTTCTCTCGGAGAGGGTAGTGACTGTCTGGAATTCTCTTCTATTCCCCCAGAGAGTTGTGGAGGCTACATCATTAAAAGGATTTTAAAGTTGAGGTAAACAGATTCTTGAAATATTGAATTGAGAGCAGTGATGCGCAGGTGGGAAGGAAGAGTTGAGGTCTAGGGCAAATCAGTCATGATCTCATAGAATGGCAGGATAGGCTTCTTGGGCTGAATGGCCTTCTCCTATTTGTGGAGTTCTTATGGAACAATTTATTAGTATGATTAGAAGTTTGTTAATGGACTAAAAACAAGGTGGAAGAATAAACATTTTTCAGTTTGGCAAGCAGTGTAACTAGTTGGGTACCAGAAGGATCAATGCCAAGGGTCCACTACTTATGGTCTAGATCAGTGGTTCAAGTGGAATGACCAAATGTAACCTGTCCAAGTTTGTTGACGTTAAAAATTAGCTGGATGAGTAATCTGGGAGGAGGATGCAAAGAGGCTGCAAAAGATGGCTATGGACAGCGAAAGTGAGTGGGCCAGGATGTTACAGATTGAATGTAATATGGAGATATTCAGTGTGGAAGTAAAAATAGAAAAGCAGAACAGAGGTGAGAGACTAGGAAATGATATTCAGAGGGGCTCCGGTGTCCTTTTTATGAGTCACAGAAAGTTAAACGACAGGTGCAGCAAAGGAAGGTAAATATGTCAGTTTTTTATCACAAAGTGATTAGAATCAAAGAGTCAAACGTTTTACTGCCGCTAATATAAGGCTTAGGAGAGATGATACCGGAAGTAGTGTTCACAGTTTTGATCACCTTACCTTGGAAAGGCCTTACATCTGCACTAACCGCAGATGTATGGGTGGGTGGTTTGTGATTCAGAGAGACACCAACACCAGAGGTTTAATTCTTGCACCAGCTAAGGTGACCATAAAGGTCCCACCTTTTCAACCTCTCTCCTGGCCTGAGGCATGGTGACCCTCTGGTTAAATTCACTACCAGTTGTATCTCTCCCATGAGAGAGCAGCCCTATGGATCCTCTGAGACTGTGGAAACTTTATTTACTGCTTTAGAGGATGAACCCTCAAGTCCAGTCAGCTGATCCCAGTGATGAGGGGTTTGCCCCATCAGGGGAGATTTAGTAGACTTGGCTTTTATTCCCTGGAGTTTGAGAATGAGAAGTGATCTCACTGAAACATTGACAGTTGTGAAACACTGCGCCAGAGTAGTTTCCACTCTATCTCTGGATGGCACTGTCTCCAAATTTACATTGGTCCATTTTGGACTGAGTCAAAATAAATTTCATCACTTCAAGGATGGATCTGTTTTACAGGGCTGTATATACCAAGGCAAGGTTGATATATTTCTGGGCTCGAAGGGATTGGAGAGATGAGGAGAACAGGGCCGGGAAGTGGCGTTGATGAGAATGTTAATTCTTTATATTGAATAGAAATGGTAAAGTGATGAAAATTGGGCACTGGAAGAGACCAGAAGAAGGGAAGGGTGGAGGGTATTGGGGCTGGAAGAAACTACAGAGATGGGAGGAGGGGTGAACTAGCAGAGGTTGCTATTTGATCAGTATGGCAGATGGGCTAAAGAATGGCAGATGGTTTTCAATGTAGGTAGCTGTAAGGCTATGAATATTGAAACAGGAAACATGAGGCACGTGTGTTGGGTTGGCTGTGACATCTAGATCAGGTTGTCATCTGTGTTGTCAAGGGGATTGTGCTGCCTTGCAACAAGTTCTTGTACAGGCTGAAGAGGTTGGGTAAGGAAGAGGATGCAGATCAGATTTTTGCCTCCCAGATAATAATAATCCTTTTTCTTCCCTCTTGTGCAGCTTCAACAATCTGTCTGTCAAAAGTGGCATCAGTCTTGGTAATTGGCTTCAATGCCAGGCATGTGTCTATGGCAAGCTGTGCCCTGGATTTCTCCCTGATTTCTTGATGCTGAGGTTCTTTTTAACAGCACACTCCATGGTTGTGGAGACATATAGAGGGTTAACTTTCTGATACCTGTAAACCAGCAATATCTCTCAGGTGTGGAAATGACGGGATGTTTGGTCTTTGCAAATTGCTCCAAATACATCGCATTCTCACTCTGAGGAGTCTCAAGAGCTGAACAGAAATGCCTCATTCGTTATTGGGAGATGAACGGTTGTCAAATTGAGTGAAGCTCCGGTACCTGAAGATGCAGCAGGCAAAATAGTCCATTCAGCCCATCTCTGCTCTGCTGTTCAATTAGATGATGGCTGATCTGACAATTTTCAACTCCCTTTCCTGTCTTTTCCCCATAACCCTCAATTCCCTTCCTGATTAAAAATCTGCCAGTCTCCGCCTTAAGTATACTTAATGACTCAGCATCGACAGATCTCTGTAGTAAAGAATTCCACAGTTTGACTTCTCTCTGAGAGTTGAAAATCCTCCTCAACTCTGTCTTAAATGTGCAGTAGACAGTGGTGTGGTGGCAATACTGTTGGGCTAATAATTCAGAGACTCGGGCTGAAGGTCTGGGGGCCAGGGTTCAATTCCAACCCTAGCAGCTGGTAAAATCTAAACTTGATTAATTGAAAGCAAGTCTCTGTAATAGTGCCTATAAAATTATCATAGGGATCAATCCAATTTGGGGGAATATGGTAATGTTACTGGACTAGTCATGTTCAAGCAAATTTTGCTGTGGAGTCAGAGGTAAAATCCTACCTTGGCAGACTGTGGAGTTTGAATAGATAAATAAGTCTGGAATAAAGCTATTTTTTGTAATAATTACCATGACAGTTATTGTTGTAAAAACCCATCTGGTTCACTAATGCCCTTTATGGAAGGAAATCTGTCATTCTTGCCTGCTGTGTGTTTCCAGACCCACAGCAATGGGGTTGACTTTAACTGCCCTCTGAAATAGCTGGTCGAGACACTGTTCATGGGCGGATGCTGCTGTTACCAATGACTCCCAAGTACTGTCAGTAAATGTTTTAAAAACTCTTAAATCTTGAGCACCTAATCTAACTTGATGCTTTTCAGCACTTTTGGCAGTGAGATCAAACCAAGTTTTCCTGTTCAGGTGGATGTTACTCCTTTTTCAAATGGTGTCTCAGTTATTCCGACGAATCGGAACAAAACCATGGTTCAGGCGCACTATCGTGCATCTTTTGATCCCAGACCTCAGGAGAAGATGCTATCTCAGGGGATAGAGAGTGAAGTTTCGATGATTCTTGAGGGAGAAGTTGAGCAATGGGCCGAAGCAGCTGAAGGCACCTCCATCAGTAATGGAGCAATGAAAGCTCCCAATCCACAGAAATGGTGGAGGACAGAGAGAGAGAGAGAGAGATAGAGATTTCTGAGGGTGGTGAGGCTGGAGGAGGTTACAGAGGCAAGGCTGGGTTACACCACCGAGGGTTCTGAACAGAAAAACATAAATTTTAAAAATGAAGGCCTGGCTTGACCAGGGGTCAGTGTGAGATTAGGGGTGACAGGAAATGGGATGAGGTGTGTATTTGAATACAGCCATCAGAATTTCAAATGAGTTTAACTGGCCGTTTATCTGTATGTGGGATCTTGCTGTGTATAAATTAGATGTAATGTTTAGTAGATGCCCATCCGTGACTGTACTTCAAATGAATTTGGGCAGACTTTGGGAAAGCTGTGATCTAAATGCTTGCTTTCTTCAAGCTGGAAAAGATGTTGTGTGGTCATTGGATGTTAACAGCTCCCATTGTAGACCAGCTCCTTTTCAATACATCTCGAGGACAATTTTAATTAAAAACCTTAGCTAGTTAGTTTAATCCAGTATTTTGTATCGGAGCTCCTTTACTCTGGAGAGGTGTCTTTTTATTGGTGGAATTTAGGTTTTGGAGGTTTCAGCCGAGCAGAAACAAAAGAACAAAAGGTTGCCTTGCCTGAGTGTTCTGGCTGTCGAACTTGTCATTTTGTAAATAATATCATGTACAAGTGAGAGAGAGAAAGAGGCTTTTTTCAAAAGAGCAGAATCAAGCTACCTTGCACCATCATTGACATTAATGCTGTGCACCTTGGGTAAAGTACAATAATTGGCACTTTCTACAAGGCACCTGTTGTTAATCAGGTATGCTGTAGTCATAAAGTTAGAGCACTGAAGGAGATCATTTGAACCCCGTGTCTGTGGTTCTCTCCAAGCTATTCAAGTTGTTCCTTTCCCTATACCCTGCAAATGTTTTTCTTCTAATACCCTTTTATAGAGTCGTAGAGACGTACAGCATGAAAACAGACCCTTCGGTCCAACTCGTCCATGCTGACCAGATATCACAACCCAATCTAGTCCCACTTGCCATCACTTGGCCCATATCCCTCCAAACCCTTCTTATTCATACACCCATCCAGATGCCTTTTAAATGGTGTCATTGTACCAGCGTCCACCACTTCCTCTGGCAGCTCATTCCATACACGCACCACCCTCTGAAAGCAAAAGTTGCCTCTTAGGTACCTTTTATACCTAAACCAATGCCCTCTAGTTCTGGACTTCCCCACCCCAGGGAAAAGACTTTGTCTGTTTATCCTATCCATGCCCTTCATGATTTTATAAAGGTCACCCCTCAGCCTCCGACGTTTCAGGGAAAGTAGCCTCTGTTTTCAACCTCTCCCTATAGTTCAAATCCCCCAACTCTGGCAACATCCTTGTAATTCTTTTCTGAATCCTTTTAAGTTTCACAACATCCTTCCGATAGGAAGAAGACCAGAATTGCATGCAATATTCCAAAAGTGGCCTAACTGATATTTTGTACAGCTGCAACATGACCTCCCAACTCCTCTATTCAGTGCTCTGACCAATAAAGGAAAGTATGTCAAATGCTGCCTTCACTATCCTATCTACCTGCGACTCCACTTTCAAGGAGCTAAGACCCATCTCTTTCTCCTCTTTCCTCTTCTTTGCTCTTCTCCCTCTGTTCTGTGAGGAGAAAGTGAGGTCTGCAGATGCTGGAGATCAGAGATGGAAATGTGTTGCTGGAAAAGCGCAGCAGGTCAGGCAGCATCTAGGGAACAGGAGATTCGACATTTCGGGCATTAGCCTGAAGAAGGGCTAATGCCTGAAACGTCGATTCTCCTGTTCCCTAGATGCTGCCTGACCTGCTGCGCTTTTCCAGCAACACATTTCCATCTCCCTCTGTTCGTAGGCACTTAAGATGAAGACGTAGAATCAGTCCAGACAGAAATAAGAACTAGCAAAGGAAAGAAGTCCCTGATGATAGTGATCTATAGGTCCCCAAATAGTAATTCCACAGTGGGACACAGTATAAACCAGGAAATACTGGCAGCTTATAAGAACGGTTCAGCAGTAATCATGGGGAACTCAGAACAAACATTATCACCGGGGGAATGTACTGAGCAAACTATTGGGGTTAAGCAATTAAGACTCATAGAGCCTAAAAATAAGCATAGTAAAACTAACAAGTCCCCAGGGCCTGATGGCCTACGTCCTAGGGTCTTAAGGAAGTGGCAGCAAAGATAGATGGTAATAATCTCTCTCTTCCCTCTCTCTTCCTCACCTTCACTCTGCCCCACCCTTGGGCAAATCAGATAGTATCTACCTGCTGCATTTAAAAACCAATGTTCCTCATTTTGCTGTCAGTTCCTTTGCCAGCCATCTGAAATCAGAATTCTCTGGTTCTCAAATCTCATGGCAACGGGCAGTTTCTTCTTTGAGAGTCTGTCTGGACGACTCATGATTTAAAACATTCCCATTAAATCAGGTGAGGTGAATAGCTTACCCAATATGTCCACAAAACTGAAGAGCCTTAGACCGTGAGCCCTTCTCCCCAATCTTTTCTGTTCCTTCTTCAACGAGTTTAAATTCACTTTAAATTAAAGTTTTTAAATTTGTAATGTGCAGTGCCAGGAATTTGAGACACAATACTGCAGTTGAGATTGAACAGATTCATCGTAACGTTCTTGGTTTTTGAACACTTTCGTGAACTTCAAAGACTTTATAAATTTTTTGTAAGCTACTTCACCAAACATCCCAGCCACCCCTCAACGATATACAGATTCCCAACATATAACTCCTGGTCTGTTTCCTGTATCCTTTTTTAGTATTGTTGCTCCTCATTCTTCTAACCAAAATGTGCCAACTCGACTCTCTGCACTAAAGTTCACCTGCCATGTGTCCATCTATCCCATGGTCTGCTTCCATCCTCATGAAGTTGGGCGCAGTCCTATTCCGCAATGGGCTGAAGGGCCTGATCCTGTGCTGTACTGTTCAATATACGTCCATATCATATGTCATCTGCATGTTTTGAAATTGTGCCCTGTAAGCTCAGGTCTAAGTCATTAATACATATCAGGAAAAGAAGTGTTCCTAGTACTGATCTCTGGGGAGCGATAGTGTACCTTGGCCTTCACTCTGAAAAATAATCACTCGCCACTCCTTTCTGATCCCTGTCACTCTGCCAGCTTTGTATCCATGCTGCCTCATGTTGGGAATAAAATTGCGTAATAGTAAACAGAAAAATGTTTAATCCAATTCCAAAGGATCATTTTTTACTGAACTTACAATATCATTTATAGTAAATCAGCTACAGTGCCATAGAATCATACAGTACAGAAGAGACCCTTCAGCCCATTGAATCTGTATATCACCAAAGCTACAGTAGGCCCACTTTCCAGCACATGACTGATTTAGCTTTGAATGTTATGATTGTAAAAAGTGAAAATGATTTTCCTCATGTACACTCTGGTACTTTTACCAGTCATCTTAAATCTCAGGTGTTTTAGTTTTTTTTAACCTGTACTTGTTCTAATGGGGGAAAGAATAGGAAGGGTCTTTTTACTCCACCTGCTCCCTCTGTCTACAGAATTTGTTTTAACCTGAGCTCTGGGGTGAGAAGTTCAATTAAGGTCCTATCTGTCTTCTCATGTGCACAAAAGATCCTGTGACTCTGTTTCAAAGAGCAAGGGAGTTCCACCCCCTCAATGTCTAGCTCAACTTCTAACCCTTAACAAACATTGCAAAACTAAATTATGTAGTCTCTTTTTCATTGTGTTGTGAGATCCTACTGTGCACATATTGGTCTTCTGTTATGACAGTTATTATACCTCCAATTAAAAGTGCTTCCTAGGCTTCAAAGTGCTTATGGATGTCCTGAGATAGTGGAAGGTGCTAGATAAATGCATGTCTGTTTTTTGTTTTTCCTTTTTTGCCTGAAGGGTTAATATGTTTTCCACCTCTTGTGTTTGCTGTCGCAGTCACATGAATATTATCAATGTTTTGCAACACTCAGCCATTTATCCAATTAAAAGCACACCGTCCGTCAGATTTAATGTTTAATTCCTGGAATTGTCTTTGCGTTGGCCAATGTTCAGAGAAGCATTACACCAGTGGCCTTTTTGAAGATGGGAGTTTGGACACAGTCTAACTGTAATCTCATAGCTGATGAATGGTAGATTGGAATGACTTGCTTCAACTTGCATCCACCCACCTTCCTAACGTTTAACGACAGCTTTGGAATCATTCCACCAACTCTCTGTAATCGCAACTGACTCATCATCGAGGAACGAACTAGCTCCCACATCCTGAAATTGCTGAATATTTCAGATATGGTTGGTAGTCGGGCACCCAGACATGAGGTTACCAGGCACCCTGGATTTCTGTGTTGAGCAGCATGATGCTCATCAACCATCTTCAAGACAGATAATTGTTACCAATTTGACAAATACTTAAAGCCTTTCTTGTTATGATTCATTCATGGAATAGGTATGTAGCTGGCTAGGCCAGCATTTATTGCCCATCCTTAATTGCCCAGAAGCAGTTAAGAGTCAATCACATTGCTGTGGGGTCTGGAGTCACACGTAGCCCAGACAAGGGCAAGGACTGCAGATTTCCTTCCCTAAAAGAGCATTCTTAAACTGGTTTATCCTGACAATCAAGAGTTGCTGTAAGGACATCTCTTTATTCCAGACACACTTTTTTTAAAAAAGAATTGAGTTTAAAATGACACTATCTGCTACGGTAGGATTCAAACCCCATGTCCTCAGAACATTCGCCTTTGGATTACTAGCTTAGTGACATCATCGATATGCCACCATCTACCTCCCCAACTGATCGAGTTGCCATCGTTCTGCATTTAATACGCATAGCTATGTACCAACCACAGTGGCGCCATGATAGCTGCTTGGTGTGGCATTAAGTTAGAATTTGAATGCCAGATTTCTACTGCCCCCTCAGTGCTGAGTGTCATCATGTTGCACTGAGACAGCATTTGTAGGCACAACAATTGATGATGTCGCTACCAAGCTAAGCAGGGGAGGAAATGAACCAGATCTACTCATGTCTGGATGAATGCAGAAGGCGGGTAGGGATGGTCAGGGTGGTGTGTGAAGCCTTCCCATGTGGAACAGTCCTGCCACTTCATTGAAATCCCATCTGTGAAGAATGGCCTGTGCCTGTATGGAATTGTTTTGACCCTGGCACCGGTTGCCACCCAGCGAGTGGTAGAGAGGGTGTGTTGCTGCAGATTCAGTTGACAGATTGCCACCCAGCCTGGGAGCTCTGATTATAGCAACAGCTCAGAGTGGCTTAATCTGCCCACGCAACAATGTTGTTGGCTCTGAATGAATATATCCTGATGGCAAGATGAAATTCTGGAACGCTCATGGCAATTGTGTGCAGTGGGCCATGCTGGAACTTGCTTCCCTCGCACATGGAGGGCATTGTCAGCAAAATCTCATCCGATTACAGATACAAGGGATCGGTCCTGTTGTCAGAAAGGAGGAGGATAGTGCTGCAGTGGGTAGAGGATGTCAATTTACATCCAAAAATGACAGCAAAATCCAATCAGCCATGGTCAGATGTTCGTCGGTCTGTTGGTACCGTCTGCTCCTTTGGTGGATGTGAAAGGTCCCAGGGTCATAATTTTGGGGAAAAAAATTAAGGGTGGTCCCCATCTTGGGTGTTCTGCCCAATATTTACCCCTCAACCAACATGGGTGAAAATGCAGATGCTCTGGCCCTTATCTTTTTAAATAAAAAATGCTGTGTGGGATCTTCCTGTGCACAATTTGGCTGGCTCATTTTCCATGCTACAAGGATGACTCCATTTCACAGCATCTCATTTGGCTGTATGGGGCTTTGGGAGTTCCGAAATTCATGAAAGGCACTACATAAATGCCGGTTTTCTCCCCCTTGGGCACAATCGGGCGATGCTGTCTCCTGGGAGTCAGTGTTTGTAAATTTTGGTGGAAGTCTGTGTTGCCATTGTTCTGTAGCAACTAGAATTATTTCCCATTTGGAGGTAGTTGGGTCAGCCAACAGATAGAAGCCCATCAATGAAATCCCAAATACAATGCTGTCACGGTTCAGGGAATCGAGCTGCCTGCTCAAGGTTGGCAGAGAATAGTTTGATATGGATTGTAACAAAGAAGGAAACTAGAAGCAAGCTCAAACTCAACAGGCAGTTTATATGTTTAGAAAACATTCTGGGGTCCCTGACAAGGTACGGAGGGAATTTACTAGATTGATTCCAGGGAAATTTAGTGTTGAGGTTAGGTTGGAGAGTTTGGGGTTGTTTTACTTGGAGCTCAGGAGATTGAGAGAGAGGTGATTTGATTGAGGAGTTTGTGATAAAAGAAGAAATGGATAAGTTATGGAAATAAATGATATTATTTGGATATCAGAAGAACGGTGGGAGCAACATGTTTGAGACTCAGCACAGGAACACTGTACCAGACGGCTATATTCAGTTTAGTTTATATTGCAGTTAGAGTTATAGAGTCATAGAGCATGGAAACAAGCCCTTCAGCCAACTCATCCATGCTGACCAGGTTTCCTAAACGGAACTAGTCCCATTTGCCTGTCTTTGGCCAGTTCCCCTCCATAGTTCTTAAACAGTGCTAAAATGGGGACAAGAAACCAGTTTTTCTTGTCTGGATGATTGCAAGACAAAAAGCCTTGACTTCTTGTCACCTCTGTGTTGTTTTTAAGTTCTGTGCTGCCAAGCAATTACACATGTTGGTAAAAACAATGACAGCAGATGCTGGAAACCAGATTCTGGATCAGAGTGGTGCTGGAAGAGCACAGCAGGTCAGGCAGCATCCGAGGAGCAGTAAAATCAACGCTTCGGGCAAAAGCCCTTCATCAGGAATACAGGCAGAGAGCCTGAAGCGTGGAGAGATAAGTGAGAGGAGGGTGGGGGTGGGGAGAAAGTTGCAT
>NC_057748.1:5256172-5309541 GCF_004010195.1 Chiloscyllium plagiosum
AGATAGGCAGGTAGGACAAGTCCAGACCAGTCATGGGGACAGTGCTGAGCTGGAAGTTGGGAACTGCGGTGAGTGGGGGAGGGGATGAAGGTGATAGGTCAGGGAGGAGAGGGTGGAGTGGATAGGTGGAAAAGGAGATAGGTAGGTAGGACAAGTCTGGACAAGTCATGGGGACAGTGCTGAGCTGGAAGTTTGGAACTAGGGTGACGTGGGAGAAGGGGAAATGAGGAAACTGTTGAAGTCCACATTGATGCCCTGGGGTTGAAGTGTTCTATGGTGGAATGGTCCTCCTGGGAGCAGATACGGTGGAGGCGGAGGAATTGGGAATACAGATCAGAGTCTCCGAAAGGCATAGTCCACTGATGCTGCAGTTAACCAAGAATTGGCCATCTTAAGATGTAGGAAGAAGAGTAGGCCATTCAGCCCATCAAGTCTGCTCTGCCATTCATTGAGATCACAGGTGATCTCATAATCCGCAGCTCCACTTTCCTGCTTTTACTCCATAGCCCTCGATTCCTTTGCTGATTAAAAATCTGTCAATCTCAAGCTTGAATATACTTAACAATCCAGTCTTGACAGCCCTCTGTGGTTCAGAATTCCACAGTATCACCACTTGAGAGGGGAAAAAAAACTCCTCCGTTGTCTTAAATGTGCAGCCCTTTATTTTGAGATCATACCCTTTGGTCTTAGAATCTCCCACAAGGGGAAACAACCTTTTTACTTCCACCCTGTCAAGTTCCCCAAAAATCTTTAAATGAAACAAAGAACTGCAGATACTAGAGATCTGAAACAAAAACAGACAATGCTGGAAAAACTCTGAAAAATCACTGGATTTGAAATGTTAATTGTGCTTTCTTCCCACAGATGCTGCTGAAGTTTGCCAGCAATTTTTGTTTTTGACCCAAAGAATCACATTTCTTTCAAAAAGGTTGCCTCTCATTCTTCTAAATTTCAATGAGTACAGACCCAACTTACTTAACCGCTCCTCAAAAGACAGTTTCTCTATACTCAGAATCAGCCTAGTCTACCTCATCTAGGCTGTATCCAATGCCAGGATATCTCCCCTTAAATAAGGGGACCAAAACTGTTCTTTATTCACTCGGTGTCGCTGGCTGGTCAGCATTTATTGCCTCCCCCTAGTTGCCCTTGGGGGAAATGGTGGTGAGCTGCCTTCTTGGACCGTTGCAATCCATATGCTGTAGGTATGGGAGGGATTTCCAGGATTTTAACCCAACGATACTGAAATTATGGTTGATATATATTTCCAAGTCAGGATAGTGAGTGGTTTGGAAGGAAACTTGTAGGTGTCCCATGTATCTGTTGCCCTTGTCCTTCTAGATGGAAGTGGACATTGGTTTGGAATGTGCTGTCTAAGGATCTTTAGTGAATTTTGTAGGTGCATCTTGTAGATGGTACACTCTACTGCTACTGTGCGATAGTGGAGCCATCCAAGCTTTGTCCTGGATGATGTCAAGGCTCTTGAGTGTTGTTTAGAGCTGCATCTATTCAGGCAGGTAAGGAGTATTCCATCACACTCCTGACTTGTACCTTATAAATGCTGGGCAGGGTTTGGGGAGTCGGTAAGTAAGTCACTTGCTGCATTATTCCTAGCCTCTGATCTGCCTTGGTAGCAACTGTTTTTAGATGTGGTGAGTCCAGTTGGGTTTTTTGGGCAATGGTAATCCCCAGGTTGTTAATTGTGGGGGATTCAGTCATGGTATTCATGACATTTGTGTGGCATGATTGCTACTTGCCATTTTTCATATTGTGCAGATCTTATTGCTATTGAGCATGGACTGTGTCAATATCTGAGGAGTAGTGAATGTTGCTGAACATTGTGCAGTCATCAGTGAACATCCCCACTTCTGACCTTTTATGGAGGGAAGCTCATTGATAAAGCAGCTGAAGATGGTTGGGCCTAGGACACCACCGTGAGGAGCTCCTGCAGAGATGTCCTGGAGCTGAGATCACTAATCTCCAAAAACCACAACTATATTCCAATATGCCAGGTAAGGCTCTATTCCAGTGGAGATTTGCTACTGATACCATTGATTCCAGTTTTGTTCAGGCTCCTTGATGCCACACTTGGTTGAATGCACCTTTGATGTCAAGAGCTGTCACTCTCCCCTCACCTGTGGAATTCAGCTCCTTTGTTTATATTTGAACCAAGGCTGTAATGAGGTCAGGAGCTGAGTGGCTCTGGTGGAACCCAAATTGGGCATCATTGAACAGAGCTGCTTGGTACTTTCCATCACAACTGATGGTTGAGAGTAGACAATGGAGCAGTAATTGGCTGGGTTGGATTTGTCTTGGATAAATTTCCATATTGTCAGGTCGATGCTAGTGATGTAACTGTACTGGAAAGGTTTGGTTAGGTATGAGGGTAGTTCTGGAACACAAGTCTTCTGTACTATTGTTGGAATGTTGTCACGGCCCATAGCCTTTGTAGTACCCAGTGACTCCAACAGTTTCTTGATATCGCATGGAGTGAATTGAATTGGCTGTGATGCTGGGGACCACTGGGGGGAGGCCAAGATGGATCATCCACTCAGCACTTCCGGCTGAAGATTGCTGCAAATGCTTCAGCCTTGTCTTTAGCACTGATTTGCTGGGCTCTTCCATTATTGAGGATAGGGATATTTGTGGAGTCACCTCCTTCAGTGAGTTGTTTAATTGTCCACCACCACTCACGATGTGACAGGACTGCAAATCTTAGATGTGATCTATTGGTTATGAGATCGCCTAGGTCTGTCTGTAACTTGCTGCTTGTCCTGTTTGGCATGCATGTTGTCTTGTTTGGTAGCTTCACCAGGTTGACACTTCATTTTTAGATATGTCTGGTGCTGGTGCTGGTGCTGAACCTGGCATGTGTTCTGTACTCCATTGAACCAGGATTGTTCCCCTGGGGCATGATGATAATGTTTGAGTGTGGCATATGAAGGGCAATGAGGTGGCAGATTGTGCTCGAGTACTATTCTGTTGCTGTTGATGGCACACAGTGCCTCATGGACGCCCAGTCTTGAGTTGCCAAATCTGTTTGTAGTCTGTCCCATTTAGCATGGTGGTAGTGCCACATAACATGATGGAAGGTATTCTCAATGTGAAGATGGGACTTTGTCTCCACAAGGACTGTGCAATGGTCACTCTTACTGATATACTGTCATGGACAGATGCGTCTGCAGCTGATACTTTGGTAAAGATGAGAACAGGTATGTTTCCAATCTAGCAACTATGTCCTTTAGGATCTGACTAGCTTAATCAGAAATGCTGTTGCTGAGCCACTTTTGGTGATGAACATCAAAATCCCCCACTCTTGCACCCTTTCCACTGTCAGTGCTCCCTCCAAACATTACTCAACATGGAAGAGTACTGATTCATCAGCTGAGGGAAGATGGTTTGTGGTAATCAACAGGAGGCTTTGTTGCTCATGTTTCACCTAAAACCATGAGACTTCATGGAGTCTGGAGTCAATATTGAGGACTCTCAGGGCAACTCTCCCCGATTGTATACCACTGTGCTGCCACCTTGCGATCTGTCCTGCTGCTGGGACAGAAAATATCTAGGGATGGTGATGCTATCTAGAACATTATCTGTAAGGTATGATTCTGTGAGTATGATCATGTCGAACTTTTGCTTGACTAGCTGTGAGACAGCTCTCCCAATTTTAACATTAGTCTCCCACTATTAGGAGGACTTTGCACAGCTGTTGGGCTGTTTCTGCCATTTTCTCCTAGTGTCTAGGATAAAGTTAGGTGGTTCATCTGGTTTCATTCCTTTAGTTGAGACATCGTAGCGATTGATACAACGGAGTGGTTTGTTAGACCATTTCAGAGAGGAGTAGAGAGCCAACCATGTTGCTGTGGCTCTGAAGTCACCTGTAAGGTGGGGACAGCAGATTTCCTTCCCTGAAGGATGTTAGTGAACCAGATTTATTTTTCTGACAATGGTCACAATCTGAATTCCAGATTTAAAAAAAAAGAATTCATATTCCACCATCTGCCGTGGCGGGGCCTCAAACACTGGTCCCCAGAGCATTAGCTGAATTTCTGGATTGAGTTCTGAGTTTCTAGTGATAATATCACTCAGCCAGCATTCTGCTTGTGGTATAATTGGTATCTTCTATAGTTCCAGTAAGACCTTCTGATTTCAAAGAGAATGGAGTTTTAAACTAAAGGTCAACATTCCATTTACTTTTCCTATTATCGACTGAACCTGGATGCTATCCTTTTCTAAATTATGCATCAGGAACCTCGAATCATTCTGTGCTGTATCCTTCTGTTGTCTTTTTTCTCATTTCAAAATATTCAGCTCCTGTATTCTTCTCCCAAAGTGCAGGAACTCGCATTGTCCCCCATTCTATTCCATCTGTCAAATTTTTGTCCATTCACTCATCCCTCGATAGTCTCTTGCTGTCATCCTCAACACTTTCCTTCCCACCTATTTTTGTGTTAATTGCAAATTTGGCAATAGTATATTCACTTCCTTAGCCAAATTATTCATATGTATTGTAAATAATTGTGGCCCCATCATTGATCCCGGTGGCACTCCACTAGTTACATACAGCCTGCCTGAAAGTGATCCCTTTATCCCAATGTCTTCTATTAGTTAGGCAGTCATCCATTCATGCTAACATAATACATTCATTACCATGGACTCTTATCTTATGAACTAGCCTTGTGTGCAGTTCTTTACGAAATGTCTTTTGAAAACCAAATATATTATTCCATTGGTTCCCCTTCACAATACCATAAGACACAGGAGCAGAAATTAGGCTATTCAGCCCATTCAGTCTGCTCTGTCTTTCAATCATGGCAGATAAGTTTCTCAACCCCATTCTCCTGCTTTCTCCCTGTAACCCTTGATCCCCTTGATACTCAAGACCCTATCTATCTCAGTCTTAAATATACTTAATGATCTGGCCTCTGCAGCCTTCTGCGGCAATGAATTCTAAAGATTCCCCACTCTCTGGCTGAAGAAGTTTCTCCTTATCTCTGTTCTAAAAGGTCTTCCCTTTACTCCAAACCTATGCCCTCGGGTCCTAGTCTCTCCTACCAATGGAAACATCTTCCCAACATCTGCTCTGTCCAGGCCATTCAGTATTCTGTATGTTTCAATTAGATTCCCCCTCATCCTTCAAAACTCCATTGAGTATAAATCCAGCATCCTCAAACGTTCCTCATATATTAAGCTTTTCATTCCTCGGACCATTCTCATGAATCTTCTCTGAACACTCTCCAGGGCCAGTACATCCCTCCTGAGGTATGGGGCCCAAAACTCCGCACAATACTCCAAATGTGGCCTGACCAGAAACTTGCAAAGCCTCAGAAGTACATCCCTGTTTTTATATTCAAGTTCTCTCAAAATAAATGCCAGTATTGTATTTGCCTTCCTAACTACTGACTCAACCTGCAAGTTTACCTTGAGAGAATCCTGGATGAGAACTACCAAGTCTCTTTGCACTTCAGACTTCTGAATTTTCTCCCCATTTAGAAAACAGTCCATGCCTCTATTCTTCCCACCAAAGTGCATGTCCTCTCACTTTCCCACATTGTGCTCCATCTGCCAATTCTTTGCCCACTCTCCTAACCTGCCCAAATCCTTTTGCAGCCTCCCCGCCTCCTCAATGCTACCTGTCCCTCTACCTATCTTTGTATCATCTGCAAACTTAGCCAGAATGCCTTCAATTCCTTCACCTAAATCGTTAATGTATAAAGTGGAAAATTGTGATCCCAACACTGAGCCTTGTGGAAAGCCTCTTGTCACCGACTGCCATCCTGAGAAAGACTCTTTTATCATCTACGTTGCTTGTTACTTCCTTGAAGAACTGAAATAAACTTCAGGTATGGGGATTTCCCCTTCATGAAGCCATGATGTCTTTACTTTGTCATGTTATGTATTTCTAAATGCTCTGCTATTACACCTATATAATAGAATCTACCAGTTTCTCAAAGGCTGATGGTAAGCTAACTGGCATATAGTTACCTCTTCTATGTCTGTCTCCCTTTTTACACAAAAGTGTTACATTGGCAGCTTTCCTCTGGGACTTGCCAGAATCTGAGGGTTCCCGGATGATTACTACCAGTGCATCGGTTATCTTTGTAGTTACTTCCTTTAATATCGTAGGATGCATCTCATGAGGTTCAGGGTACAAGTTGGTCTTTAGTCCCATTAGTTTCCAGTGTACCTTTTTCTAACCACATTTTGTCCCTTAATTATTTAGTACTTTTGGAATGCTATTAATGTCATAGAGTCATACAGCGTGGAGACAGACCCTTCAGTCCAACTAATCCATGTCAACCATGTTCCCAAACTAAACTACTCCCATCTGTTTGCATAGGGCCCAAATCCCTGCAAATCTTTTCCTATTTGTGTATTTAACCAAATGTCTTTCAAGTGTTGTAACAGTATCTGCATCCACCACTTCCTCTCTGAGTAAGAGCCATTCTTGTGTTTAAAAGAAAGTCACCCCTGATGTCCTGTATAAAATTTTCTCCTTTCACCTTAAAAATATGCCCCTAGTTTTGAACTCCCTCACTCTAGGGAAATTCTTACTGTAAAGACAAATGCAAAGTTCTTCTGCCGTTTCCTGGCTCCCCATTTGTTATGTCCCCAGCTTTGTTCTCCTGGGGGCCTATGTTCACTGTGACCGCTCTCCAATTTTTTCATATATTTAATAATGAAGCTCTTGTTGTCCATTTTATGTTACTTACTAGCTTGTTCTTAGTTTATTGGTTTATGTATTGCAGTTGAAAACTTTCCAAATTCCCTGATTCACTACTAACCTTTGCCACACTATATGTTTTTTCTCTTTCAATTTGATACTGCCCTCAATTTCAGGCCAGTTTATCCCCTTCTCAGAATCCTACTTCCTCACATGGATATACCTACCATTGTTTGGCGATCCTTTCCCAATCCACTCGTTAACTATTCCCTCAGTACCGTGTAATTGCATTTAAGTTTAGCAGAGTTGTTTCCGACCCAAGTTTCTCTCACTCAAACTGAATGTCAAATTCTACTTCAATAACATTATTGTCTCCTAGGGGATCTCTTAATCTGAAATGTGTTTTATGCCCACAATATACAATACCAGATCTAAAATTGCCTGATCCCTGGTTAGGTTCACAAAAATTATTCCAGTGCATTTCATGAATTCTTCTTTGTGGCTACCACTACTGATTTATTTTTCCCAATCTAAATGAAGACTAAAGTCACCCATGATTAATGTACTGCCTTTTTTAGTATGCCCTCATTAGCTCCTGATTTATTCTGTTCTGCAGAATAGTTACTGTCAGGGGCCATGTAGACTACTTCATCAATGTCAGCTTCCCTTTGTTATTTTTTGCTTGCATCTAAAAATATTCTACACTTTCTGATCAAAGATCATTTCTTGTTATCATTTATTCCATCTTTTACGAACAAAGCCACTCCACCACCTCTCCCCTTTTTTGAAAGGTCACACACTTCTCAATATTTGATTCCCAACTTCGGTCGTCTTCCAACCGTGTCTTTGTAATGGCTATAAGATCATACTCATTAATGTGTATTTGTGATGTAATTCATTAACTCAAAGCAGTCAAAGATTATGATAGATTTGGGCAAAAGTAATTTGGTCGGGTGGACTTTGCAAGGGCAGAGGTAATTTTGCTTTGAGTTCTCACCCAGAGAATAGTATCTCTGACAATGGAGTGCTCACCTGGTCCTGGCAAGTGCAGTGGGGTCTGGACCTATCCCAGAAGACTTGTATTTGCATGTGACATGGTGCCGGTAGGGAGTATGTTCTAGGAAACTAGGGGATGGGTGGGAAATGGAGTGACCAGACTTGCTGACCTTTTTTATGGTAAAATAAATTATTAAATTTTATAATTAATTTCTAATTAAACAATTAAAATTTCATATTTTTATTTGCATTAACATTTATGATGAGTGGAAAAATCACATGCTGGACTGTTCTCTCTGCGTGTGTCTCTGTCCCTTCTGTGTGTCTGCAAAATTATGGAATTTCACCCTTATGGGAGATACTTCTGAAGCTTTTTTTTAGTGCACCTCATCTTTCTGTCTGTTCAGTCACAAACATAAAGAAATCAAGTGGGACTTCTGTGTAGGAGCTAGACTGTGATGTTGCTGCAGCTTCCCTGTCAGTTGAGAGGCCTCCATTTGGGGAAATTCTTTCTCAGGTTTGGAAACATGGGAACCGATTCAGTCTAAACTTAAACACTTACGCTGAACGAACAGGCTGAGCAGAACCAGGGAAATCCTGTGAGGCTTAAGGATGTACGTTGGACAGGGGTCGCTTTTGGGGTCAGATGAGTGACCCATTGTGTTATGAGTGCAGTCAGTGAGTGTTAAACCCCCACTTGATTCCAGAAAGCAGTCCCCCATCTTAGCAGGGAGTTGTGGGCAGAGCTGTGGAGCGGTCTTTTAGAACAGATTGCCTTTCAATACTAGCAGCTGTGCAGTTCTTTACCACCATTCATGGGGAATGTAATGTCCTCGAATCCTGCAGGAAGAAGAGAGGGTGGATCCTGTCATCTGGTTCCCTGAGTCATTTGGCAGAATACCTCATCACCAGAACTTTCCAACATGCACCAGGACATCACTTGATTGGTGGTGAGAAGGGCATTGCTCACCACATCCTTCCTGCGTGCCCGGTTTCTGTGTGTCATTACATGCTGCCCTTGAAGTGACTATGTTAGCGAAGAAACTGTCATGCGTCTCCTTCTGGAATGTGTCTTTGCAAAGAAGGTCTGGAGGGAGATACGGCAGTTTTTGTCAAAGTTCATCTTGAGTGGTTCTGTGACTCAGGTCTCTCTGCTCTATGGGCTGTTCCCTGGGACACACAGCAGGACAAGCATTGACTGCACCTGATGGACTATTATCTCTGAAAGATGCTCTTTGGTCTGCCTGAAACAAGTTGGTCTTCCAGTGCAGAGAGTTGATCTTGATTGAGTGTTGCAGACTGTCCCATTCCAAAATCCAGGACGACCTGCTGAGGGACACATTAAAGCCTAGGGCAACTGCTGCCAAGGTGCAGTGGGGAAAGACCACCATCTAAGGTCTTTCTGCAGAAGTTTAACAAGAGTCTGTTCAGTTATCAGATCCTCTTGGTGCCTCAATGTGTATAAGTAGTATTCTGCATGAGTAAGAAATGCCTTTGGTTTTGCAACTGCAGGGAATGTCAAATTCCAATGGGTTTTTTTTTTGCTATGCAAAGACTGTACAGAGCTGCTTCAGTACTTGTGTATGCAGATAATTTTTTTTTAATGAGTAAAAGTATTTTTTTTCAATTAAAGAAAATGATCGAAGCACTTGGAAGAGGCCATTCAGCCTCTTGAGAGTACTATAGTATGTTTCAGCTCACTCGGAATTTGGGTTTCTCTGGCTATATCTACTTTTACCTGCGTGTTGTAGTCTGGAGCAGTGGATGGCAATTGTGGAAGCTCCAAAGTTTTTGTCCAGAAATCCATGGTCCAGGCTGACCAGAAATCTCTCCCATTCTTACCACCTGCCATTTGTGTGGGTCAGGAAGGATTTTGAAGTTGATCCTTGACCTGTTTGACCACATAACCATGCACTGACCTTGGACATCAAGTCCAAGAGTGGGACATGAACCCAGAGGTCCTGGATTCAAGGCCGGGACACAATCCACTGTGTCACCTGACCTCCCTCCTTGAGCCTTGCCTTACCATTGGCTTTGAACATGGCTGACCCTTGAGCCATTGTGCTGTATTAATTCTCTCTCCCTTGCTTAACAAAGATTAGATTACATTACATTACATTACAGCGTGGAAACAGTTATCAAACTGTGTTGAAATCCCCACCCTTCAATAACTATGGGAGTGACTTGTTGTCGATGTCACATAAAGGGTAGTGGAAAAAGTGCCTCCTAATGTCTCTCCTGAATGGCTTAGTTTTAATTTTAACATTTACTACATTTAATAACAAAATTAAGAGGTTCACACAGTGTATCATTCACCCTATGACCGACCCTGGAAGCTGTCAGTGAATTGAAATCTGGACAGTATTGGGTGGGATTTTAAAACAAACATCCCCCTGAAGTTATCAGTGAGTGGGCTGTGGGAGGCCTCACTTAAAGAGAACTTCATCTCATCATATGACCAGATGAGACCGATTCCTTACTTTATTTTCACAGGAGAAACCCTGGCGTTTAAAGTGTCAATCCCAGTAGCAGCAATGAGGTGAATGTTTTAATTCAGTGCAGTCGTCTCATTGCTATGGAAACCTTTTTTTATTTTCACTGGTATTCCAGAGCGTGAATGATTATAAATCATGAATAATACATAACTGCTGGGTGATTTTCACTGCAAAGGAAGGTGGGGGGAGATGCTGAGAAGCTGCTCTGGTGGTTAGGTTAGCAATATCTGCATTTATATAACCTCATGTAACTAAGTAAATCATCTCTGAAGTGTTTCCTAAGGACATTGTCAAATGACAGAGCAAACAGAACACTGGACCATAGCCTTGCTTAATGGGATCAGCTTTAAGATGTAACCAGTTGCAGTTGGCCAGGTTTAAGGATGGGTCTCCAGAATTTGGGAGCCAAGACAACTGAAGACACAGCTTCCAATGGTGGGAGGGATGGGACTGGTGCCAAAACTGAGAAATGCGGAGATCGCTGAGGAGTGAAGTAGAGTGGAATCCGATTTCAGTTTAATTGAGGGTGGCTAACCCCCCATTACTGGCCAGGCATTGAAGATTTATCTCCAGAACACTGCTATGGACCCCTGGAGAGAAGAATTCATGGGGCTGTTTCTTAAAAAGATTTTTTTGTCATCTTTTTTAAACATTTCTCTTGCCTTGACATAAAAATATTGAAGGAAGTAGACTTGGATGTTCATCTGACAAACACTGGCTTGAGAATCGTTTTGCTTTCCAATTGGTGCCAAAGTCAGGGCTTCACAAGGATGGATGTGTTGGCCAACAAATGACCAGAGCAGGGAGCCCAGAATCTCCCAGGATGTCTTTAATTTCAAATAAAAGCAGAAAGTGCTGGACAAACTCGAACAGGTCTAGGCAGCATCTCCAGTGGACCGAACAGAGTTGTTAACGTTTGAGTCAAGTATGACTTTTCATTTTTAATCACAGTTGGAAATACATCACCGTTCTATCTGTGTTGTTGGGATAAATCTTAGAATTCCCTCCCTAAAAGCATGAAGGGTCTGGTTACTGCCATGTGGACTGCAGCATTTCAAGAAGGCAGCTCACCACCACTTTCTGAGGGCAAACAACGATGGGTAATAAATGCTGGCCCAACCAGAGACATCCACATGCCTTGACTGAAATTAAAAATCTCTAGCTCAACTCTTTTGAAAGTTGTTACAAACGATGCAACCTGCTGAGAGCCCAATGTTTAAAAGGAATGAAGTTGGTTTATGATCTATACGTTCAGGATCCTGTTGCTCTGGGAATTTCAGACTCTGTTGATCTCCTGACTGGTCCAGGAAGTGGCCCCCTTGTAGCTCAAATATCTCTAGGTGAACAAGCCTTTGAGATGTATTTGGCAGCTTGATGTCCCTATTTGCCTTTTTCAGGAAATTTTGCCTCATGTGACCAAGTTTCCAACATCGATTTTCCTGCTCCTCGGATGCTGCCCGACCTGCTGTGCTTTTCCGGCACCACTCTGATCTAAACCCTGACCAGGTTTATGGCCTACCTTTGTCCGTTATTGCAGCTAAGTAGCTTGCTAAACAGTCAACAAGCAAATGGACCTAGAGGCACATGTAGGGATGACTAGTTTTAGGCAATAGGACATAGGAGCAGAAATTAGGCTATTCAGCCCATCGAGTCTGCTCTGCCATTCAATCATGGCTGATAGATTTTTCAACCCTATTTTACTGCTTTCTCCTCATTGCAACAAGAATTTATCTCTCTCAGTTTTAAAATATACTCAATGACCTGGTCTCTGCGGCCTTCTGTGGCAATGAATTCCATAGATTCATCACTCCCTGGCTGAAGAAGTTTCTCCTTATCTCCATTCTAGAGGGTCTTCCCTTTACTCTTAAGTCCTCGTCTCTCCTGCCAATGGAAACATCTTCCCAAACATCTTCCACTCTATCCAGTATTCTGAAAGTTTCAATCAGATTACATCCCCCTCATCCTTCCCAGAGTCCTCAAACATTTTGTTTATCAAAGGGCTTGAGTGAAGTGGGCAGTTTTTATGAAAGTGGGCAGTTTTCACAGGTGAGTTCTTTGCCTCCCTGTTAGCCAACCCACACAGTTCCAGACCCACTGGACTCCATTATCATACTCTTGCTAGGGGTGGGATTTGAACCTACAACCTTTTGGTTTCTACTCCGGAATGGTAACAGTTGTACTTGCTGATTTCAACACCCTTGCTCTAATGCAGATGTAAAGTGGGAGAATGGCCAACAGAGCTTTGGAAAGCAAATCCAAACTTGTGTCATGACAGAGCGCTGGAGCATCACGAGAATTATTTGCGGAATGTCATGTGGATCAGTCTTCACCAAACCCTTCAATATTGTGACGTTTGTCCCTTCTTCCGTCACATTCCTGGCAGCGAGCCTGCCGTGACTGATTACCCCCTCCCACTGCTAAATCTGGTGCTGGCCTAGCATGGCTTTCATTGTGCAGGTAGCTGGGGGGTGTGACAAAGCTTCCTGCCCAACCTTGAAACCTCATTTGAGAAAGAGTCTGCACAGACAGGGATAAACACACTAAAGAAAACTTCTGAGACCTCCACCACATCAAGAAGCAAAGTTAATCCCTCGTCTTAGTTTAAATGTTTATCTTTATTTTGTGGGCAGACTCATTGCCTATTGTTCTGAATATACAGCTTCAACAGCAGATAATAGGCAATGTATGTACAATTAGAAATGCACAGCAAGACTTTGATCAGAGCATGCAGGGAATCTGTTCCAGCGGCCTGTTTGGAGGTATGTGTTTCTGTGGAGGCTTTCTCTTGAAAGTCTTGCGGTCCTGTGTGTGCTTTTGTTTGCGTCTTTGAGAATGCGAGGACAGTTCCAGCGTTGGCAGCGTGGAGCGAGCAGTGACGTTGGTAACAGATTGTGCCAAATTTTTGATGGTGATTTGAGCTGTCATTTGCTGAACTTTATGAAAAGAGCAAAAGGGCCACCTGCAGCTCTCTCCAGCTGGCTGCATCATGTCAGAAATGAAAGGCACAGGGTTCTGAGAGGACACTTGTGTGACGTAGAGGAGGTCAGCTCACGGCAAGTCAGGCCCAAAACCTCATGAGGCTGGATGTAACCCAGCACAACTCAAACTGGACTCTTGTCCAGGGTGTCGTTCCGAGAAGTCAGCTACATTCATGTAGCACCCATCCAAGTGCTTTTCAGCCAATGCAGCACTTGCTTGTTTTGAAATCTAGTCATGTGTGAGGCAGGAAACATAGCAACCAATATGCGTAAATCAAGCTTCCACAAGCTACAATGAGAGAATCACTGGAATACATCCTTTTTGTGCTGACACAGAATTGTTATGGTGCCAAAGGAGGCCATTCAGCCTATCATTAGTGCACTGGCCATTTAATACTGTTTCCTGTATATTGTTTTCATTTAACTACCCCCTGTGCTCCTTTGAATGTATCAATCAAGTTTTCTTCCATCAGTGTATTCCAGACCCTAATTATGAGCTGGGAAATTAAGTTTATTTTCACATCTCTATTTTTTTTTTGTCAAACTTTTTTAAATTGTGCTCTCTAGTTCTTGATTCATTTACGAGTGAGAACAGTTTCTCCCTACCTGCTCTGTCCAGGTCCCTCCTGATTTTTGAAATCAGGATTTCTATCAAATTTTGATTTCTGTCAAATTTCCTCTACAACTTTTAAGAATAAATTGGTCAGGTGATTCGGGATGTCGTCCTTGAACTAACGGAATGCTGTCTTTTCCTGTCTACCCGGGAGGGCAGATGGAAACTCAATTACTCACTCTCCTCATCTGAAAGTTGGCGCTACTGATGGTGCCCCATTCCCTCAGAGCCACACTGGGAGTGTCAGCCAAAACTTTGTGCTCCTGTCTTTACAGGGGTCTTGAGCCCTCAGCCATTGGGCGTAGAGTCAAGACTGCTATCTACTTCACAGGTGCTGACACTTGTAGACATCTCTCTTGTCATCTGCTGATTTACAACAGAAGCACAGAAATATGAACAAAAGCAGTGGACCATTCAGCCCTTTTGAACCTGTTCCACCATTCATTATATTATGGCTGAGGTTGCAAGTCAATTCCCCATTCCCATTTTGTGCCCATACCCTTTGATTCCTCTAAACCCTAAGAACTAGATCCAGCTCTTTCTTGAAAACGTTCACTGTTTTAGCCTCAATCTGTGGCAGAGAATTCCACAGGTTCACCACTGTCTGGGTGAAGACATTTCTCCTCCTCCTCAGTCTATAATCACTGATTTGATACAGTACAGCAGGAGGCTATTAGGCCCATTATGCCTGCATCAGCTCCATTATATATTCCAGCTCTATTCCCTACAACCAATTTCTTGAGTTTTCCCCATATCCCTGTACACCATTTCGATCCAAAAAAACCATCCAATGCCCTTTTGAATGCCTCAATCGAACCTGCCTCCACTGTATTTCCAGGCAGCATATTCCACACACAACTATTTGCTGAATGTCATGGCAGCTTAGAGATGTGCAGTGTGGAAATAGACCCTTTGGTCTAATTCGTCCATACATTTAGCCCATATCCCTCTAAACTCTTCCTATTCGTATACCCAACCCAGATGCCTGTTAAAGGTTATAATTGTACCAGCCTCCTCCACTTCCTCTGGCAGCTCATTCCATATGCAGAACACTCTGTGTGAAAATGTTGCCCCTTAGGTCCCTTTTATATCTTTCCCCCCTCACCCTAAACCTATGCCCTCTAGTTCTGGATCCCTCTAAACTCTTCCTATTCGTATATCCAACCCAGATGCCTGTTAAAGGTTATAATTGTACCAGCCTCCTCCACTTCCTCTGGCAGCTCATTCCATATGCAGAACACTGTGTGAAAATGTTGCCCCTTAGGTCCCTTTTATATCTTTCCCCCCTCACCCTAAACCTATGCCCTCTAGTTCTGGACTTCCCCACCCCTGGGAAAAAACCTTGTATATTTACCCTATCCGTGCCCCTCACGGTTTTATAAACCTCTATAAGGTCACTCCTCAGCCTTCAAAACGCCAGGTAAAATAGCCCTAGCCTATTCAGCCTCTCTCTATAGCTCAAATGCTCCAACTCTGGCAACTGTGAATTTTTTTTTTTTCTCTCATTCCAATGGGCTACCCTGTGTCCTTGTCGAGAACCAGGGGTTACAGTCCTTTCCTGGTCATTGGGAATGCCCTTCCTTCATCTATCTTGTCTATTCCTGTTAGAGTTTTATAGCTTAATATGAGATGTCCCCCCAACCTTCATCATTCTAAACTCAAGTGAACATAATCTTAATTGATCCAGGCTCTCCGTACGTCAGTCCTGCCTTCCCAGGAATCAGTCTGGTAAACCTTTGTTGGACTTAGTCCATAGTCAGAACATCCTTCCTCTGATAATGAGACCCAAACTGTACACTACTCTGGGTGTAGTCACATCAAGGCCCTGTACAATCACAGCTACGCACAGCAACAGATACTTCTGATGTGTGGAATGTCAGCTTGTTTCTTAACTGGTTTTGGACATAGGTTTGCAAATAACTGGAAAGTATTTCTTAAATGAATGAATTGGTACTTCTGACGACTTTTGTCAAGATTACACATGGGACAAAAAGTAAAGATCTGGAATCCTTGGCTGTCTATATAGAAGTGTAGGGGTGGATATTCTGGAATGGAAGTGAAGGTGTTGTATATTCATTGCTGCCTCCACCCCAGTTGATGCATTAGTCAAGCAGCTCTCTGCCTTCACTTCAAAGAATAGGGCTACACTGCAGCTAGAAGTCACTGGTGGTGGTTTTCAGATCTGAGATGGGATCTCCTATCCATGCTGGGGGTCTGCAGTAGTCTCAGCAGTGCCAGGAGTCAGCTTATCCATGTATGGTGTGCATATTCATTTCTTCCTGGGACTCATTACAGGGAGTCCCAAGAAGATATGAATATGGACACCATACGTGGATAAGTATGGGGAGTTTGGTCATCAGATGGATCGCGACTTTGTTGAACTGGGGCTGAGGAGGTACAAAGGTAGCTTGGGGTGCCCCTCTGATGGGCTAAAGGAATACTCTGCTCCTTCTTGCCTTTTACCCTAGGTAGTCAACTTGGTAGGACAGTCTCCTGTATCATCAGGGGTCATTAATTAATGAATGGCCATTAGTTGGCCAGATCATAGAATCGCTACACTCTGCACCAACCCTCCGAAGAGCAACCCACCCAGAACCTTCCCTATTCCTGTAACCTCACATTTATCGCAGCTAATCCAACTAATCTACAAATCCCTGGACTCTACGAACAATTTAGCATGGCCAGTCTACCTAACCCCCACATCCTTGCATTGTGGGAGGAAACCAGAGCACTTGGCGGAAGACCATGCAGACATTGGGAGAATGTGCAAACTCCACACGGTTACCCAAGGATAGAATCAAACTCAGGTCCCTGGCAATATGAGGCAGCAGTGCTAACCACTGAGTCACTGTGCCGCTCCTGATGAGGGCCTCAATGGGCTTCAACTGTGGGCAGACTGCCTGAATACCTTATCAGCCTGTCATATTATTGGAGTTAGCGCGTAGGTGGGTGCAAACCATTGTTCCTCCTGTTCTTATCTGTCATCCAGGGCTCCCTGATTGGACCAGATTAACAGCCACAATCAGGGAACTCTTATTGCATGAATTACCCTGACTCATAGTTGGCAGTTGGGGTGGGGAAAGATGTGGGGGTTGGAAAATGTCACTGGACTAGTAATCAGGAGACCAGGGCTAATGCTCTGGTGGTATGGGTTCAAATTCAACTACAGCTTGTGGAATTTGAATCTGATTTTAGCTTTCCATTCCAGATGTATTAACTAACAGTGACCGTGACCACCATTGTTGAATTTTTTTTTATTAGAAAAACCTGATTCCCCTTCAGGAAAGGAAATCTGTCATCTACATGTGACTCCAGACCCATTGAAATGTGATTCTTCACTTTCTCTGTGAAGTGACTGAGTAGGATGCAGTGTTCAAGGTAATTAGGGATGAGCCACAAATACTACTCTTCCATAGAAAATGGAGGTATCCAAAGTTGAAAGTAAGGGGGGTGATGGTGTGAGGCAGTTTTCATTAAAAGGGGGTTTTGCTGAGGGTGTGGATTATTGGTAATACACAAAAAATTCAGGAAGGTGCCTGGGACCCTTGCTTTTACCCAGTAAGTCGTCATAATTCAGAATGCACTGCCTGAATAAGGTGGTGGAGGAGAAAACACACTTTTTTTGCATTTATGTAGCACCTTTCATGACACCTGATGCCTTGAAATGCTTTACAGGCAATGAAAATATTTTGAAGTGTGCTAACCATTGGCAGCCAGTTTGCATACAGTGAGCTCCCACCAGTAGCAATGCAATCAATTGTCTGATTTTGTGGTGTTGACTTGGAGGTGAATATTGACTGCGAATGTACTATTCTTGCTCTTCAGGACAGTGGTCACAAACTCTTGAACATTGGCGTTGTGCACAGGGCCTGGGTTTAGCGTTTCCTTCAAAAGGCAGCATCTCTGACACTGTGGCACTCCTTCTGTACTGCACTGGGAGCGTCAGACTTGGAGTTTTATGCTGCATTCCTGGTCTGGGACTTCACAGCATGATGCTACCACTTGGGTTCCAGCTGGTGGCTTAAGTAGATTTAATGGTAACTTTCCAATGCAATGGGATCAGTCCTTAAAAGATGCAATAAAATTCAAGATAGTGTCCCTGTTTCTTACCCAGGAGGCCTGGATTCAGGACCAACCTGCTCCAGAGCAGTGTTTTCTTTTTTATTCACTGATGGGACATGGGTGTGGCTGGCTGAGCCAGCATTTATTTACTTCCTTAGTTGCCCTTGAGAAAGTGGTGGTAAACTGCCTTCCTGCCACTGCAGTCCTGTGGCGTGTAGGTAGACCCACAATATTGTTAGGGAGGGAATTCCAGGATTTGGACGCTGCGACACTGGCAATATATTTCTAAGTCAGGATAGTGAATGGCTTGGGGAGGAACTTGCAGGGATGGTGTTCCCATGTATCTGCTGTCATTGTCCTTCTAGATAGAAGTGGTCCTGGGTTTAGAAGGTGCTGTCAAAGGATACCTGGTGAATTTCTATGGTACATCTAGTAGATAGTACACACTGCTGCTACTGAACATTGGTGGTGGAGGAGTGAATGTGGATGTAGTGCCATTCAACCGGGCTGCTTTGTCATGGATAGTGTCAAGCGTTTTAAGTGTTATTGGAGCTGACCCCATCCAAACAAGTAGTGAGTATTCTTTCTCACTCCTGACTTGTGCCTTGTAGATAGTGGACAGGCTTTAGGAGTCAGGAGCTGAGTTACTCATCACAATATTCCTAGCCTCTGACTTGCTGTTGTAGCCATATTTTTATACAGTGACTCCAGTTGAGTTTCTAGTCAATGGTAACCCAGGGGATATCGATAGTGGGGGGACTTGGCATCTGGTAGTAGCATCTGTAAACAAATGAATTTAAAAATATCTAAAATTCAAGGTTGTGGGGAAAAGAGCAAGGTAAATTGGGGCTAATGAGTAGGTCATGACATGGGTACGATGGAATGAACAGCTTCCTTTTGTCGACACAGTCCTACCATGGTGGAAAATAACTTGTATGTTTAGGAACTGTGCTCTGTTTCTTTCTGTCCATCCAGGATGGTGTACACTGGCCTTATGCCAGTCCAGTAATGATTAGCCTGCAGCACTTTGTTCTTTCGCTTCAGAATCTAAATGACTGCAATATTCCAGGGCCCCAGTCTTGTTTTATTTGCATTCATTACGCTAATTAAAAGGCCAAATGGTTTTTATTTTTGGGCCTATTAGATTGGTAACACTCTCTTGGATTCTGGCCAATTTGCTTGTTTTACAAAGGATTGCAGTTTCTGCTAGTTTTTTTTTATTTCTTTGTAACTTCCATCGATGCTGTTGTCTGGGTCCAAAGTCAGGGGGAAGACCCTTTACTTTCACCACCCCACACGGCAGAGGGAGTGAGCTACATGAAAAGAATGGATTCTGATTGTACCTTTGCAGCTTCTGTTGCTAATTCTGTAGTGCTACAGACATCTTGTCATGAACTTGACCTCAGCACCCCCAAGCTGCTACATAACTAACAGCCAGAGCATCCTTGGCTTGTGATACCAAGAGGCATGGTGTTGTGCCTTGTGAATGTTAACCTTACCCTCACTGAGTGACTGCAGTCTGACCCCAAGAGGGCCTCCAAGCCCTTTGATTTACCATGTTGTACAAGAGGAGGTGGTGATATGGTGCTAATACCACTTGACCTGTCATTCATAATACCCAGTTAATATTCTGGGGAAATATGAAACAAAAACCAAAATTGCTGGAGAAACTCTGCCAATCTAACAGCATCTGTGGAGAGAGAAACAGCTAATGTTTCGAGTACAGTGACCCTTCATCAGAACCTAGTCTTCTGAGGGAAAGTTGGGGGGGGTAGGGGAGAGAGTGGGATTTGAATCCTATCCCAACATTGGTGAAATTTGTATTTATCAGAGACAAATGGAATTAAAAGCTGATCGAAAGACAACAATGTTAATCATTGTAAAAATCCACCGAATTCACTAATATAATTTTTAGGGAAGGAAATCTGCTATCCTTACTGACCATGGGTCTGGGGTTATGTAGCCCAGACAGCAAGTTTTCTTCTGAGAAATGACAATAGTGGGTTTTTATGATAATTGACAGCGGTTACACAGCCGCTCTTTAGCTTTTAATTCCAGATTTCATCAAATTCATATCTGCTGCACCTGCCACAGTGGGATTCCAACCTAATGATCTGGCCTACACGTGATTCCAGACCAACAGAAATGTGGTTTATTCTTAATTGCCCTCTGGAATTGGTTCCCAAGGCTATTAGTTAAAGGACAGTGGGTTTGGGCAGCCAGTGTCAGCCTTGCCAATGACATGAACATCCCATAAAATAATGAAAAAGCTGCAGTTGTTCAGGACATTGAATGGAAGGGACCTGGAGCCAAATGCACAGTCAGGGTCTTCATATTTGAGGCAGTATACTTGCCTTTAAGACAGGTCAGCAAGGTTTATTTTAGTTGGTTCCTATGATGAGTGGTTGAGTTAATTGGGCAAACAATGTCTGGAGTTCAGAAGAATAAGAGACGATCTCATTGAAACGTACAAGATTCTGAAAGAGCTAGTTAGGATAGATCCAAAGTGTTTTTCATAATCCCCTGGCTGGAGACTCTTTGGAGGCACAGCCCCAGTATAAGGGGTGATGGCTTGGGACCAAGGAGAGGAGATAAGTGTTTAAAGAAAATGTAGTTTGGGCGCACTTGAGTTGGACAATAGTTGGACTTGAGAAGAAAGCCTGTCATTGCCTCGGGAACAAGTTATATAAATGTCACTTTGTCTCTGTCTAAATTTTGAGAACTAATGAAGTTAATTATTTTTCTTAAATTCACTCATGGGACATGGGCATCATGAGCTGGAACAGCATTTATTGCCCATCCCTATTTGCCCTTTGGAAGATGGTAGTGAGCGGTCTTCTTGAATTGCTGCCAACCATGTGCTGTTTGGAGAACCCATAATGCCTTGAAGGGAATTTCAGGATTTTGACCCAGCGACTGAAGGAATGGTGATTATATTTCCAATCAGGATAGTGAGTGGCTTGGAGGGGAACTTAGAAATGGTGGCGTTCTCAATGTATTTGGGCTTTCAACGTCACTTGCCTGCCCTACTTGCTCCCTTCCTTCCTGAAGGACAAAGCAATGTGCCCATCCCAATGTATTTGCTGCCTTTGTTCTTCTAGACAGAAGTGACTTTGGAAGGTGCTGTCTGAGGACATTCGGTGAGTTTCTGCAGTGCATTTGTAGACAGTAGCACCAGTGTGTATTTAAGGTCAGTTGTGGAGGGAGTCAATATTTGTGAATGTGGTGTTAGTCAAACAGGCTGGTTTTGTTCTTGATGGTGTCAACCTTTGAGTGTTGTTGGAGCTGCACTCATCCAGGCAAGTAGTGGACAGGTTTGGGGAGGGGGAGTCAGAAGGTAAGTTACTTGTTGCAGTATTCTTATCCTCTGACCTGCTGTTGTAGCCACTGTATTTGTGATGAGTCCAATTGGGGTAAGCCCCCATGACATTTATAGTATCAAGGGGTGGTAATTAAATTGTCTGTTATTGGAGATGGTCATGGTCTGGCATTTGTGTGGCACAAATGTTACTTGCCGCTTGTTAGCCCAAGCCTGCGTATTGTCCAGATCTTACTGCATTTGGACTGTGACTGTTTCAGTATCTGAGGAGTCATAAATGGTGCTGAACATTGTAGAATCATCAGTGAACATCCCCACATCTGACCTTACGATGGAGGAGTGGTCGTTAATCAAGCAGTTGGTTGGACCTGGGGCACTACACTGAGAAATTCTTGCAGACATGTCCTTGAGTTGAGATGACTCAAGGATCCAAAAATCTCAACCATCTTCCTCTGTGTAGGTATGACTCCAACCAGCAGAGAATTTGCCCTCCGACATGCATTGATTTCAGTTTTGCTAGGGCTCTTTGATGCCACACTCAATCAAATGCAAGCTTGATGTCAATGGCTGTCAATCACACCTCATCTCTGGAATTCAGCTCTTCTGTCCATGTTTGAGCCAAGTCTGTAATAAGATCAGGCATTGAGTGACCCTGGCAGAACCAAACTGGGTGTTGTTGAGCAAGTTATTGCTGAGCAGTGACAAGTTCATTTGCCAGATGGTGTCTTCTTGTGAAAGAAGCGTGGAGATAGTTGGAACAGGAGAAGGCCATTCAGCCCTTCGAACCTACCTTGTCGTTGTGTGATCATGGCTGATCATCCAATGCAGTACCTTGTTCCTGCTTTCTCCCCATACCTTTTCTGATCTCTTTAGCCCTAAGAACTATTTCCAACTCCTGCTGGAAAAGGAACTCTTGTTGACAGATGCAAATCTGTAATCCCAACAGTTTCACTAGAATTCTGTCCTTTTTAATCAAGATTAGAGTGGTGCTGGAAAAGCACAGCAGGTCAGGCAGCATCGGAGGAACAGGAAAATTGACGCTTCGGGCAAAAGCCCTTCATCAGAAATGAGGCTGGGAGCCTCGGGGGTGGAGAGATAAATGGGAGGGGCTGGGGAGAAGGTAGCTGAGAGTGCAAGAGGTGGATGGAGGTGGGGGAAAGGTGATAGGTCGGAGAGGAGAGTGGAGCTGATAGGTCGGAAGGAAGATTGACAAGTGAGTCAGCCATGAGGATGGTGCTGAGCTGGAAGGTTGGAACTGGAGTAAGGTGGGGGGAGGGAAAATGAGGAAACTGGTGAAGTCCTTTTTAAGTCCAATTCTCAGTGTGGGGATTCCAGTATAACAATTTGAATTGTAGGGGCATCACTGTTAATTTCAGTCTAATTTGGGTTTATTTTTTGCTTTCGTGTCAATTTCTATTTTGACAGTGTACAGTTGCTCTCCCTTGTTCCCCTCTTTTCGCCCTCCTCATTTTTCCTCCCAGTTTGCAAGAAACCTAAGATAGAGGAGTGGCTGTTGGCCATTGGTCTGTTAAGCCTATGCGTCCCTATAATACGATCATGGGTGATCTTGGGTTTGCCTGTCCCATTCCCTCTGTTCCTCCCTCCCTGAAGGATAAAGCAATGTGCCTATCCCAACTCTTCAATATATCCAACAACAGAATCTTCGCAATGTTTTGAGGTGGAGAATTCCAAAGATTTTCAGCCCTCTACATAAACTTTGCACACCTCTGTCCCCCTACTCGCTTCTCTTCCGCCCCTCCAGAAGCAATTTAACAAGAACCAGTGAGTGGTCTGTTCAATTTATGAATTGTCCAGTTTGCCGGGGGAAGTCCCTGGGGGGGATAAAAGAGCCTAGGAGGAAGGGAGCTTCTTGATGCTCTATTAATTTGAAGCCTTCTCACACTTTTTCCAGATCTCGTTGGATGAAGGCCCTGAATAGTAACTGGTGTCACTGTGTGGGAAGTCTCCCACACAAGCAGCAGCTGGTGTGTGACATGCAGAGATGTGAGCTGAGAGAGAGAGAGAGAGAGGCTCGCCTCTGTGACAGAGTGGGCATCATAGGGTTTGGCGGGAGAAATCTGGCAGTTGGTGGCGGGGGGGCTGGTGTTGGAAATACTGCCAAATGAGAAACATTTTTGTACAGGGTGATCAGGCAGGTGCAGGGTCTGGGGAACGTGTGGATGCTGAACAGGGTGGCAGGTGGGTGCGCGGATGCAGTATCAGGGTTAGAATCTAGATTGTATTGGGATACTGCTGGTGAGAGGATTCAGGTGGGAGAAATGGTGGCAGTCAGATGTCTGGGCAATATGGGGTTCAGGCAGGTCTTTAGGAATGTGGAGAGTGTTGGTGTTTTTGGTGGGCGGGGTGGGAGAGCAGCATGGGGGTATAGTTCAAAGTTTGTGCGAAGATTTGTAACTCGGGTGCTCGTTGTTGTGGTTCTGTTCGCCGAGCTGGAAGTTTTTGTTGCAAACGTTTCGTCCCCTGGCTAGGCGACATCATCAGTGCTTGGGAGCCTCCTGGCTTCGCAGGAGGCTCCCAAGCACTGATGATGTCGCCTAGCCAGGGGACGAAACGTTTGCAACAAAAACTTCCAGCTCGGCGAACAGAACCACAACAATGGGGGTATAGTGCTGGCTGGTCAGTTGTCGCAGGGGCAGCAGGTTATAAATGTCAGAGTTTTAGTTACTTGGTGTCAGAGCAGGTTTTAAAGCCTCTGACATTTTCTGGGAAATTATTCAGCTCTGTAAGCCAGAACCCTTCAACTTTAACTCCGAGTTGTTGACTGATTGCCCCTTGAACTGAGTGTCTTCCTGGGGCCATTTCAAAGGGCAGTGAAGAGGCACCATCCCTGTAGGTCTGAAGTTATGTGTAGATTAGAGTGGCATCAGTGAGCCAGATGGGTTTGATTTACGACAATCACTGACTGTAGTTGTGGTCACTACAACTCAGTCTGTCTTTTAATTCAATACTCTTTTAAAGTCAAAATTACACCAAATGCAGTGTCCTTGGAGCTTGTTTCTCTAGATTACTAATCCAGTGACACTACAATGATGCTACTGTCTCTCCAATTTAGGTTAATTCCAGGTGGGAAGGTTCTCCTGTGAAGAGGGTTTGAATAGAATGAGCACATGTTTTTGGAGTTTAGAAAAGGGGACATGGTCTCATTACAACACCCAAAGCTTAATGATGGCTTGAAAAGCTGCTGTTGAGAGTCCAGAGCTATTGAATCATTGTCTCGGGATAAGGGGTTGGCCATTTTCACTCAGGGTAATGACCTGTGGAATTTGCTACCACCGAAGACCATGGAGGCCAAGTCACTGAATATTTTCAAGAAAGAAATAGATACACTTCAGTAAGGCATTTGATAAGGTTCCCCGAGGTAGGCTAACGGAGAAAGTGAAGTCGCATGGGGTCCAGGGTGTACTAGCTAGATGGATAGAGAACTGGCTGGGCAGCAAAAGACAGAGAGTTAAAGGAAGTTTCTCAAAATGGAAAACTGTGACCAGTGGTGTTCCACAGGGATCCGTGTTGGGGCCACTGTTGTTTGTGATTATTATAAATGATTTGGAGGAAGGTATAAGTGGCCTAATTAGCAAGTTTGCAGATGACACCAAGATTGGTGGATTAGCAGACAGTGAATGGGACTGTCAGAGAATGCAGCAGAATATAGATAGTTAGATTGGAGAGTGGGCAGAGAAATGGCAGATGGAGTTCAATCTGGGCAAATGCGAAGTAACGCATTTTGGAAGATCCAATTCAAGAGCGAACTATACGGTAAATGGAAAAGCTCTGGGGAAATTTGATGTACAGAGAGATCTGGGTGTTCAGGTCCATTGTGTCCTGAAGGTGGCAACACAGGTTGATAGAGTGGTCAAGAAGGCATATGGCATACTTTCCTTCATCAAATGGCTAACTGAGTACAAGAGTTGGCAGGTCATGTTACAATGTATAGGTTCAGCCACATTTGGAATACTGCGTACAGTTCAGCTTGCCACATTATCAAAAGGATGTGGATGCTTTGGAGAGGTTGCAGAGGAGGTTCACCAGGGTGTTACCTGGTATGGAGGGCGCTAGCTATGAAGAGAGATTGAGTATATTTGGATTATATTCATTAGAATGACAGAGTCTGAGGGAGGACCTGATTGAGGGCCACAAAATCATGAGACGTATAGACAGGGTGGATAGCAAGATGCTTTTACCCAAAGTGGGGGTTCTCAGTTACTAGGGATCATGAATTCCTGGTGAGAAGGGAAAGGTTTAAGGGAGATATGTGTGGGAATTCTTTATGCAGAGGGTGCCTGGAACACAGTGTCAGCAGAGGTGGTAGCGGCGGGCACAATAGTGTCATTTAAGATGTATCTAGACAGGTACATGAATGGGCAGGGAGCTGAGAGTTACAGATCCTTAGAAAATTGGTGGCAGGTTTAGATAAAGGATCTGGATCAGTGCAGGCTTGGAGGCTGAAGGGCATGTTCCTGTGCTGTAATTTTCTTTGTTCTTTAGATTTTAAAGTCATCAAGGAAATGGGGAGAAAACAAGAATATAGCATTGAGGTAGAATCATAGAGATATACATCAGGCAAACAGACACTTCGGTCCAACTTGTCCATGCTGACCATGGTCTAGTCATTGACTCTCTTTCAACGGGAAACAGTTTCTCACCATCTTAAGCCTTTTAAATGTTGTAAGTGTACCAGGCTCCACCACTTCCTTGGGCAGTTCATTCCATACACGCACCACTCTCTTCATGAAAAAGTTGCCCCAAGGTCCCTTTTATATCTTTCCCCTATCACTTAAACTAGAGGACGCAGGTTTTTGACTCCTCTACCCTGGGGAAAAGACCTTCACTCTTCACCATATCCATGCTCCTCAGGATTTTCTAAACTTCTCAAAGGTGCCTCCTTGCCCTGCAACACTCCAGGGAAAATAACTCCAGCCTATTAAGCCTCTCCCTATGGCTCAAATCTTGGCAACATCCTTGTAAATCTTTTTTAAGCCCTTTCCAACTTTCACAACTTCTTTCCCATAGCAGGGAGACTAGAATTGAATGTATTGCAGGTAGTTCTCATTTAAAGCGTATTTCGGCAGCAAGATTTAGCTATAACATCACTGACAAATTAAGGAATAGTATTTTTGCGATTCCAATGGTGATTATTTCGCAGGCTTTGTTCTGTGCATGTGCCAATGTCAGCACAGAAATCTCCACACCATTCTGCATTTGTGCCGATGTCAGCTGCCATCAGAGCATGTGAGAGTTACAGGCCTGTACACTGAGCAGCTTCATCTCCAACGTTAAATGAATGAATGTTCATTGCTCTCCCTCTGAGCCAAGAATATTCTTGTATAATTCCTGTATACGTCCTGTATAATTCCTGCAGGACTGCATTACTCTCACACATACCATTTGCCTTTCTAATTTATTCTTGTACCTGCCTATCATACAACCTAAACAAACCTCCAAGACAATCAGAAGACGATCAGTCACAGCCATCCACTTCTGCAACCACAACTGAACCTGAAGGTGGTGATGATGACGACCCTCTGTCCATGCATTAGCAATATTTTTTCAATGTAATGTGTTAAATTTACTTTTGTTTCATTAATAAATATAGTTTAAACCTTCATTGAGGCCGTGCTGTACTTTGTGTTAGGCTTTTGGGTGAGTTTTGAGTGATTGAGTCTTTTGTTTTGTTGGTCTGCCCCTAGCCCCACTTTTCCCATAGGCCCCATTATTTCTATTAAGTAATTTTCTATTGAGTGAAGAATGCAACTACTGCATTATAGGAGAGGGCATGTAGTCATGGCCGAGAGGTTAAGGCAATGGAATAGAAATCCATTGGGTTTCTGTGCGCCAGTTCAAATCCTGCCACCGGTATTCCAAAAGTGGCCTGACCTAACATCTGCAACATCACCTTCCAGCTTCTCTACTAAATGCTTTGACCAGTAAAGGCAAGCATACCAAATGCCTTCGTCACTGATCTGTCTACCTGGGATTCCACTTCCAAGGAGCTATGAATCTGTACCCCAAGGCCTCCTTTGTTCAGCAGGTCTCCCCAGGACCTTACCATTAAGAGTAGAAGTCCTGCCCTGATTTGCCGTACCAAAATGCAGCACCTCACATTCACCTTGGTCTGCCACTCCTTGGTCCATTCATCCATCTTGGATCAATCATGATCATATTGAATGGTGGAGTAGACTTGAAGGTCTGAATGGTCTACATCTGTTCTTGACTGGTATATTAACAATGTCATCCTGTTGTCTTCAAGGTTTAAAAATTGAGTTGTAATGTTAGAAAATGGCAGATTTGCACCTGAGAGGCTGAATAGCCTCCTATAATTCCTGTTTTAGTCTGTGTGTGTGTGTGTCCTTTGTATTCTCGACTTGAACCAATGCTTCGGCTCCCTTGTGGGCACTCTGTTTTCTACACTGACAGGATATGGACCACATTTTGCAGTTTGAGACTGAGCCTCAGCCCCAGGAGCCCATGACTAAATATTGCTGCAGTCTGAGAAGCCATATAGGATTGTAATAACATTCAGACTTCGAAAGCTCAGAATCCTGCTTTGTGTTTAGTTCAATACAGAACATGTCTTGTTCTGACTTGGAAAGAAAAAACATCATAGCTGTACCTTGATTTAGACTCCTACATATGCAATCAAATGCAGAACAAAAAAACAGGCCCCTGTCCCACACAAACTCAGAAATCTTGCTTGGAATCTCAGTGCTGTGCCTTACCTCTGTGTCTCTGTTATCTGTTGCACCCGATGTGGTCTCCTCTACATCAGAGACAGGACGCCAACTTGCGGATTGTTTCAGAGAACATCTCTGGGACACCCGCACCAGCCAATCCCACCACCTTGTGGCTGAACACTTCAACTCCCCCTCCCACTCCGCCAAGAACATGCAGGTCTTGGGCTGCCTGCATCGCCAAACCCTTACCACCCAATGCCTGGAGGAAGAATGCCTCATATTCTGCCTTGGGACACTGCAACCACAAGGGATTAATGTGGATTTCACCAGTTTCCTCATTTCTCTTTCTCCCCCCCCCCCCCCCCCCCACATTATCCCAGTCCCAGGCCTTCCTGCTCCTCGGATGCTGCCTGACCTGCTGTGTCTTTCTAGTGCCACACTCTGTCTCACGTAGGTTTGAGTAAGCTGTAGCTTCAATTCCTGGTCACGAGAATTGGTAACCTCTTCTCTGATTTGTCAAATAACCAAGCCTAGATTTTTTTTTCAGCTTCTGTCGACAGACCCCCCCCCCCCCCAGGGTTTTAACAAAAGACTTCTGGCTTGGAACTTTTAAACTCCTGACATTAAGGTTATCTATTTTAAACTATTCTAAATGACTACATTCTTTTTCAGGAGCAGCTGCTTTATAAATCCAGTTCCAGCTAAGAACTCTGCAGAACTGTGTGAACTGAAACTAAGATAACTTTGTTTTCCTTTGTGTGTATTTTTATGAATCAAAAGAAGAAAAAGTATCAGCACATGACCTTTCCAAACTGGAGCCTGATGCATAGCTGCTCACTTTGCTTATAAAGTTCTCCCAGTGTAAATGAAAACCCATTACTCGCCAAAAAGTATTTCTCTCATCCTTTTTTAAATACATCACCATGACTACAGAACTACATACAAGTTAATCACTAAACCCATTCAGCAACACTGAAAATCCATATGCCCCTTGTTCAAATTCAAAACTCTAAACTCAAAAATAAATGTTAGTAAAATATATATGCACCTCACTCCTTGCATAACAAGAGAGACTACAGAAACTGGGTTTGTCCTCTTCAGCATAAAGAACATTAAGGAGAGAATTAGTTGAGATGTTCAAAGCTAAAGGAGTTTTTGATCAAGTAAATGGTGAGAAACTGTTTCCAGTTGAAGGAGAGTCAACGGCAAGAGCAGAGTAGGCAAACTGGCAAAACAACCAGATGAGATTTTATTTGAAAGAAATGATCTGGAATATACCACTTGCAAAAGGGCAGTGAAAGCAGAGCACTTGTCAAAGGGAATTGGATAAATGCGTGAAGGGGCATATGGGGAAAGGTGGAGACTGTGGGATGACTCAAACAAAATGCCAGCAGAGGCACAATGCGCTGAATGACCACCTTTTGTGCTGTGTATGCTGTCATTCCTTAAGTTCTCTCCAGCTTTCTCCCCCTCCCGTCATGAGCTAGCATTCTAATAATGACACTCATTTTCTCTAACTTTTCAGCAGTGAGAATTGTAACCTGTATCACTCTTATGGCACAGTGGCTAGTGTCTGTGTCTCTGACCCAGAAGCACCATGATCGAGTCTCAATCCAGAACTTAATGGAGGGAGGGACGTTGAGAAAGAAGCCAAGCAGATTGATCATTGACTTGTGGATCCTCCCAACATCCACCAAGGGCAGTGGTAAGACCAGGAGAGATTCCCGGTTGGTGATGGGATGGAGAGACCATTGGAGCCTACATCCCATAGCTCCAGATTGGCAACATAAAAATTAAAAAGAGCATCTGGCCACAGCAACTCTTGACTCCCTGAGTGAACTGTAACACAATGCCACCCAAACTGTGAGGCGTCTTGTTTTCAAAGTAATCTCCTTACTTTCATGCAGGAATTTGCAGTACTGACAAAAGAGCTGAATCTGTGCCGGGAGCAGTTGCTGGAGCGGGAGGAAGAGATCGCAGAGTTGAAAGCAGAGAGGAACAACACACGGGTGAGTAGAAGCTGCAGTGAGCTATCAATACTATGAGTTCAGACTTCTACTGTTTACCACCCCTTCCCCTGTGTCCTAGTCCTTCCAGCCTTTAGGCACCTCATCCCAAGTGTTCCTCAGTGCTTCCACCCTTTCATGCCTTTCTACCTCATGAGAACTATGAAGGAGCAAAATGGGAATTGTTTGAAGAAGTGAATTGTGGTAAGCCAATAAAAATGGATCCTTGAGTCATATGTAGGCCAGACCGGGTAAGGACGGGAAGTTTGCTTCCCTAAAGGACATTGGTGAGTTTTCATGAAAATCACTGCTAGCTGCCATGGACTCTCATCCTGAAAAGAACTTTTAATTCCAGATTTTATTAATTTGATTTCAATTCCATCAACTGCAGTGGTGGGATTTGAACCAATGTCCCTATAGTGTTTAAATTGTTTTTGAAATGAGTAACCACTACTCATAAAAACACGCAGGTGTTTAATTGAGTATTTACAAGCTTAGCCCATTACGATTAATGCACAATATCAAGGGTAAAGGGTGGGGATAAGGAGAGCAGGAATTGACTAAATCGAAATGAAGTTGGAGGGAGAGGTAAAGAACTGTATTGCCTGAGGCGCCCGTTGGGCAATAGGTATTGAGAATATTGATGGACACGGACTCTCAGGCATGAACATAGTCCCCTAGGTGTGAGTGAGGACTGCAGATGCTGGGGATCAGAGCTTAAAAATGTATTGCTGGAAAAGCGCAGCAGGTCAGGCAGCATCAAAGGAGAAGGAGAATCGACGTTTTGGGCATGAGCCCTTCTTCAGGATTCTCCTTCTCCTTTGATGCTGCCTGACCTGCTGCGTTTTTCCAGCAACACATTTTTAACCCCTAGGTGTGAGTCTGGATTGGATTATTAATTCATTGATTGCCGTCGTGATGATGGTCTAATGATCAATTACTCATAAGGAATTGATTAACTCCATGGGTTCCTGTATTTAAAGCAGTTAAACATATTATAAATTATGAAATAAACATTACAACAAACTGTCTGATTTCTGTGCGTGCAGCTTGCAGACTAACTGCTAGGCAGAGTCACAGCATTGTATATACACTACATACATTACTACACTACATACAGCACATAGCATGAGGGTAAATTCATTCAAAACACTGTACATATACAACAATCATCACTACACTACTAGCAGAACCTGGAATGCGATTAAAACAGAACCTGGACACTTTTATTTTTGGAGTAAGTTCTAATTTGGAGGCTTTTAGTATGGCGAGAGGGGTCTGAATTTGTCAGTACCCATCCCAGAGCTACCAGATGCCATTTTTAGTGGCAAGGGAAGCACCAGAGTATGGCTAGAAATCAAACTCAGCAGGGTCATTTGAAATTAATGCCAAGTTCAGACAATCCCCAGTTTGCTGTTCTAAGGACCTTAACCCACAGAGCAGATGTACAATTTTATGAGGGAGAGTAAATACACTTAAGTGGCACACAAGTTATGTTTAAGTGTCATAATCAGAAATTATTTACATCCTTGGACATTTAAAAATGGCAGGAGGAGAAGTTGCTGTTTTCAGTTACAGTGAGAAGCTGCGATTTTCAGGTATAAAGGCTTCATGCTTTTATTGACAGGCCATCTGGTGTAGCATGGAGAAAGCCATTAGCCGTTTATTCCTGCAGTTTTAGTATGATTCATTGTTAACATGTCCAAAGGGCTTTTATCACAGCAGATCCCATTATGAATGCGTAGCTGAGTTTCAGAAGCTACAAAACCTATCCATATCACCATAAGACCAAGTTCATGTTTTGGTTGACAGGGGCAATTAAAGGATTAGCTGGCTTTGTTGTGGTTAGCGAGTAAAGGCTTGTTTATCTTTATTACAAATTGAAGGATTCAAATTTTTGAATGGATTTCATTTAGAAGAGCTTCTTTTCTATATCATGTGAGTGACAGCTTTCTTTCAACTCCATATGGTCCCTATAGTTGATACATAATGAGTGGTGCTGCAGATGACATTGGGTTTGCCATGCAAGCACATTGAATGTGAGGTATGGAAAGTTTGCAATGTTATGAGGGTGGCAAGGGTGCATGCGGTATGGAGGGGCATGGGAGTGTAATGAGCTATGAGGGGACATGAAGGAACAGACTATGAGGGTATATGGGGTGGTGTGGGCAAATGAGAGGACATGAGGGTTGGCAATGTGGGAACATGGGGTTACATGGAGGTAATGTGAGGGTTTTGAAGGGTATAGATGTGGCATCAGGGTGTCATTTTGTATGAGGGGAAATGGGGGCAGTATCAATATGAGGGGACATGGAGGTGTCATGGGACTGTTAGGGAGCATGAGGGTAACATGGTGGTAGGTAATGAGTGGATGTGGGGGGACAGGAGCTTTGGTGTGAGGCCCAGAATGTCTAACAGCTCTCTACTGACTGTGCAGAAATCTGAGATCTGAGGTGGGCTTTCTAATCAGACTGTTTGGGATTTTCCTGCCTCCATGACCACTTCAGGTGTGACGTGGAGATGCCGTTGGAGGTAGACAAAGTCAGAAGTCACATTACACCAGGATATAATCCAACTGGTTTATTTGAAATCACAAGCTTTTGGAGCACTGCACCTTTGGCAGGTGAAGTCCCCATTTCACCTGATGAAGGAGCAGTGTTCTGAAAGCTTGTGATTTTAAATAAACCTGTTGGATGATAACCTGGTGCCATGTGACTTCTGACTTTGTCCACCTCCAACGGCACTGAGGCTCTCTCAATCCTATCACTGTCTTCTCCCTCCACTAAAGCCTCCCCCCCACCCCAGTGTAAATCATGAGGGGAGACCTCATTTCCATGGACATCTGTCTGCCTGTTTGGGAAAGTCCCTGACTTAAACTTCCCACCTCAGAGAGTGGAAAATGCAACTTGACCTCAATGCCCTTTATCCAAACGCTGAGGGAGATTATGCCTTCTGACAAATACAGAGAAATGCAAGTCTGGGTTGAGGATCTAAGGGGAAGGGTGGGAAGGTAGGAGAAGGATGAAAAAGGAATAGGTCATTGTGGAAGATAAATGGGCAGCATGATGGTCCAGGAAACAACCAGAGCATGCATTGACAGAATCACCAGCTGGGTTGGGAAATGTGTGCTGTGCTGATGTTCTAAAGATGAACTGTTTGCTCAGGCCGGAAGGCTGTGAAGTGCCTATATAAATGCAAATTGTTGTCCTCTACAGCTGCTGTTGGAACATTTGGAGTGCCTGGTGTCACGCCATGAGCGTTCTCTCAGGATGACGGTGGTGAAGCGTCAAGCACAGTCTCCTGCTGGCGTCTCTAGTGAGGTTGAGGTGCTCAAAGCCTTGAAGTCGCTCTTTGAACACCACAAAGCTTTAGATGAAAAGGTGCCGTCTCTCATTGTTTCCCACATCTCATTGTGTCGGGGACCTTGCATGGCACTGAACAGTGGGCCAGTTTTGTGAATGCATTTGGTGGAGGTTGTCATTGAATATTACAGCACAGAAGGAGACCATTCAGCCCATCATGCATGTGCTGGCACTTTTAAATGGATATCCGATTTGGTCTGCTTAAGAGAAGGGATTCTTCTCTTCGTTCCTTTTTCAGGAACATGGAACAGTGGGCTCAGCTGCGATTTTAATGAATGGCAGAGCAAGTTCGGGATGAGTGGGTTGCTTCTGATTTGTATGCTTGTTGTTTGTATCCTTTGTTTCCTGATCATCCTGCCAGTAGAAACATTTACTGTTGCCTCCTTAATCAAAGCTTTTCATAATTTGAACCCATTTTTATTAAGTCTCTGCCTATTAGCTCTGAGGAGAACGATCCTGATCACTGCTATCTCTCCATTCCCATCCTCTGGCATCGTTCTATTAAATCTGTGCCCTTTCCAAGGCCTAACCATTCTTTCCAAAGCTCAGCGCTCCAGAAATGAATGCAGTGCCCTAGCTGAGGCCTAACCTATGTTTTCATACATATTTAGAGAAACCTCCTTGTTCTTGTTATTCAGTTACCATTTCTTATCAAAGGTTGTGCAGATTATTTGGCTGGAAAACCATGTGACTCTCGGCCCAAGCTAATCCTCTTTGTGTGGCAGGTAAGGGAGAGGCTGCGAGTGGCTTTGGAGAGAGTCTCGATACTGGAAGAAGAGCTGGAAACGACAGCCCAGGATGTGAGTGCATGTATTTGCTAATTGGGAGTTTGTTGCGGGAGGAATTGCTGCCCAGAGCTGGGATGGGCCTATTCCCACTTCCTTGGCAATTGTCCAGATTGGGGCTTTTGGGAAGGCTTCTCAAGTTCTGTCTCAACTGCAGATTTTCACAAGAAAAGATGGCACACTGAGGCACCTTTCCCAAGGAACAGTCACAGAAAAATAATTAATCAGTTAAAATTTGGGATAATTCCATATCATGGGCTGATACACAGCAAGTAACATTGGCACCATACAAGGGCCAGGCAATGACCATTACGAACAAGAGAGAATCTAAATGTCTCCCCTTGATATTTAGTGACATATTCATAGTTAAATACCTCACCATCAACTCCTGGGGGGTGTTTACCATTGACCACAAACTGAACTGGACAAGCTGGTGGCTACAAGAGCAGATCAGCAACTTGGAATGCTGAGTCAAGTAACTCACGTCCTGATTCCCCAAAGCCTGTCCACCATCTGCAAGGCAAAAGTCAGGAGTGTGATCAAATACTCTCCACTTGCCTGGTTGGGTGCAGCTCCGACAACATTCAAGAAGCTTGACACCATCCAGGACAAAGCAGCCACTTGATAGCCGCCCCATCCACAACCTTCAGCATTCACCCTTTTCACGACAGTTGCTCAATAGCAGCAGTGTATACCATCTGTAAGACACACTGCAGAAATTCACTAAAGCTTCTTAGACAGCATTCTCCAGAACCACAACCTATGCCACTCAGAAGGAGAAGGGTAGCAGATGCATAAGGACACCACTGCAAGGTTCCCCTCTAAGCCATATGCTACCCTGACTTGGAACTATATCACTGTTCCTTCAGTGCCATTGGGTCAAAGTCTTATAATTAATTGAAGCATAGGAGCTGGTGTAGGCCCTTCTGTCCTTTGAGCCTGCTCCACCATTCAGTTTGATCATGGCTGATTGTCCAACACAGTCTCTATTCCCACCTTCTCTACTCCCCTCACTTTAGCCATAAGATCTACATTAAATTAATTGAAAACAATCAATATTTTAGCCTCAACGGATTTCTGTAGCAGAGCATTCCAGAGGCTCAGCGCTCTCTGGGTGAAAAGATTTCTCCTCATCTCAGTCCTAAACTGCTTATCCCATATCCTTAAGCTGTGACCTTTGGTTCTGAAATTCCTGGTCATCTGGAATATCCTTCCTGCATTACCCTCTCTAGTCCTGTTCGAATCATGTAGGTTTCTATGAGATCCCCCCTCATTCTTTTAAACTTTGGTGAATGTCCTAATCAATTCAGTCTCTCTTCATATGTCAATCCTGCCATCACAGGAAGCAGTTTAGTAAACCTTCCTCCCAAACAGAATTGTGGGCATCCCTATACCCCAAAGATTGCTGTGGCTTGGGAAGGCAGCTCACAGCCACTTTCTTGAGGGCAATTCGGGGTCGGCAATAATTGTTGGCCCAGCCAATGCTGCTTACATCCCACTATAGCATTTTATTTTAAAAAATTAGCAAGTGATCTGAATCCCAGAAAATAATTATGTTGTTGTGGCATAAATTGTCCCGATTACCCATCCAATGTTTTAGATAAACTTGCCATAGTCCCAGAGGGCCGTAGGAGTGCTCTGTAATTAGACAGAAAGAGAGATGACTGTGAGTGAGGTTAGATGTTGCTCAACCTGCCTGGGGATGTTATTCTGCACCTCTGGAGCATGTGGGCCTTGAAGCCTGGCCTCCTTACTCAGGGCACAGGGTACCACTGTAACACAAGAGCCCTTATTCTGGTGGAGAGTTTAAACTGTGAGTCACCCTGCCTCAGGCAAGTTAACCATTTGTAGTGATGTTAGCCAATACAAGAATTGAATCTATATTGTTGACTCACTTCACATCACAAACCAAGCGTCCAGCCAACTGAGCTAACCGATCTCTCCTCTCATGATTCTGTTTTAATGATCCCTGAGCAGTACCTTCAGAGGGACCAGTGCCACAGTGATGGCTGGCAATTGTTGGCTTTGATGCTTGGGATTGTGTCAGTGCCAACTCTGGATCTGTCTGAGGCACCACACACACTTGTGGTCATGGCCTGGGGGTGGGAGGGGGGAGGGGGAGGTGGTGTTGGAGCGGTTACGATTGTGTGAGGGGGGGAGGGGAATGCCTGCGGCTGATTAACCCTGTTCCCACTGACCTGTCCGCAGAGGCTGACCAACGGCACAGCGTTGGCTGGTGATGGTGACTCCGAGCTGATTGAGCGGCAGAGCACCGAACTGCTCCAGATGAAGGAGCGCCTGGCCGTGCTTTGCCGAAAGGTCGCTGAGGTCGAGGAGGAGCTGAGCACAGCGCGGAAGGACCTCATCAAATCTGAGGAGGTGAACGCCAAGCTTCAGCGAGATTTGAAAGAGGTACCTATGGGAGCGGGCACAGCCTGAGACACTGTGGGTGGAACTGAATCGCCTATAGGGCCATTGGCAACTTTCTGACCTTGAGTGCAGTGAGCAGTGCCAATGATAACAGCACATCGCAGAGGGTGGGGGATGTGGGCAGCTTTGATACAAAAGGATGACATCTTAATCCATCAGGTTAAATAAGGTGCTACCTCTTAGTGAGGTGAACATTTTGGCCACGGGTTCTCATGACAATCACTCCAGCAGCAACTAAGAATGAATGAATTAATTAACAACTGAGTAAGGAATGTTAATACCTTTGTAGGGAAGCTCCATTGTTCACTGTTTTAATGGAAACAATTAAGATGTTATAACAAGTGCCTCCAAACATTGTACAAAGGAACGTCATGTGAACTAAATATTGGCTCAGTAACATCAACATTGGTTCAATGGCTATTGATTGTACTAGGGTTTCGATGCAGTGACCTCTCTATTTACTGACTGACTGCAAACAGAACTGGGAGGTCTTCTCTTATTTCTTAAAGTGGATGAAAGGTTTCTTTATTCTTTCAAGGGGTGCTGGCAAGTTGCTGCCCATCCCAAATGCCCCTTGAACTGGGTGGCTTTCTCTGTCATTTCAGAGGGCAATGCAGGGTCAACCCCATCGCTGTGGGTCTGGAGTCACATGGAGGCCAGACTGGGTAAGGACGGCACATTTCCTACCTATAGTTCTTAGTGGACCAAGAGGATTTTTGCAACAACTGGCAGTAGTTGTCATGCTGACTCCAAAGAAATATTCCAAATGTTATGAATTAAATTTAAATTCCCCCAGTTGCCCTGGTGGGATTTAAACCTGTGTTCCTAGAGCATTAGCCTGAACCTCCATAGTCATATTCAAGTAACATTACGGAGTGGGAGGAAAAGAGAGTGAGGGGAGGGGAGAGGGAAGGAGAAGGGGAAGGTGGGGGAGGAGGGTTGGTGGGGGAATGAGAGAGGAAAGGAGTGTGGTGGCGGAGAGGGTTTGTGGGGTGTAGCCGAATGGCATCTGGGGAGGGCTGTAACAGGGATGAAAGGGAGTAGTTTGAGGGGAGGGAGTGCAGGTCTATGGTGAGGGAGGGGCAAGAAGGGAGGGGTATGGGAGGAGTGGGGGAGCTAGGTGGAGAGGGGAAGGGTAGGGGTGGGGGGAGTGGTGGTGGCCCTTTGGTGCAGGACCTCGCTGGTTCTGCTTCCTTTTGGACAAGCTGTGTTCTGCCTCTTGAGGCTTTGCTTGGGAAATTGGTCATTTATTTCCTATGCCAGAAGGAAAGAGCTTGCATTCCAATAATGCTTTGAACTATTTGGAGGACATTGCAAAGTGCATAACGGCCAATGAAGTATGTTTTGATTGCTGTTGTCATACTGTGAAATGTCTGCACAGTAAGATTCCATGAGGGTAATGAACAAATAGTGACGGTCAGTTGGGGTACATGTCATTGACCTTCAAGAAAGTGGTGGCCGTGATATCTTTCATACCTCTTGAGAGGGCAGAAAGGGCGTCATTTCAATCTCTTGCCCCAGAAGACAGCTCTCTATCCTGAACAGTACAGTCCATCTCCACCTATGTGCTGAATTATCTGGTGTATTTGGGGCTCAGAAGTGAGAGTGTTCCCCACCGAGCCAAAGCTGGCAGTGTGAGTTGACAACTTTCTAGGTTTTTATTGGACGTGCATCTACTATATTCTCATCTAAAGTTGTCGTTGCTCTCATGTCCCTTCTATCTCTGTATCTTCATCAATCTTTCCATCAGCCTGTGCACTTCCCCATTCTGGCATTTTTATTAGTTCTTGTTTGTGTGTATCAATGGCTGGGCCAGCATTTGTTGCCAGTCCCTAGTTGCTCTTTAAGGATGTATTGGTGAGCTATCTTCTTGAACCACTGCAGATCATGTGCTGTAGTTAGACTCATAATGTCCTTAGGAAGGGAGTCCCAAGACTTTGACCCAGCGACAATGATGGAATGATGATATATTTCCAAGTGACTTGGAGGGGAACTTGCAGGTACAGTAGTTGGCATTCTCATGTACCTGCTGCCCTTGTCTTTTTAGATGGATTAGAATTTGGCATTCCTGATTTTCTTCACCTCCCCATTGGCAGCCATGTCTGGGCCCCAGGATATGAGAATCTGTCACTAAACCTTCCTGCCATGACTTTCCCTTAAGATCTTAAAACTTGACCAAGCCTTTGGCCACCTGGCTTAGTTATTGCCCTCCGTTGAATTGTGTCAGAATTTGTTTGGTAATGTGCTGGTGAAGTGCTTTGGGAGATTTCTGCTATATCTTTGATTTGATTTGATTTATTGTTGTTACATGTGCCTACATACAGTGAAAAGTTTTGTTTTGCATGCAGTACAGGCAGATCATAGTAAACAAGGACATACAGATCATAGGGTGCATAGACAGAGTGAGGTATACAAGGTTACAGCTGCACAGGAGGTGCACAAAGCAACATCAACATTAGATATGAAATTAAGGAGATCCATTCAGCAGTCTACAAACAGTGGGGAAGAAGCTGTTGGTGCGTGTGTTTAAGTTTCTGTATCTTCTGCATCTTCCATATCTTCCTGATGGAAGAGGTTGGAAGAGAGCGCAACTGGGCTGGGAGGGGTCTTTGGTGATGTTGGCTGCCTTCCCCAGCCATGGGAAGTGTAGATGGAGACCATGGATGGAAGGTTGGCTCGCGTGATGGTCTAGGCTGTGTTCACAACTCTGTCATTTCTATGGTCTGGGCAGAGCAGTTGCCGTACTAAGTCATGATGCACCCAAATAGAATGCTTTCTATGGTGCATTTGTAAAAGTTGGTGAGGGTCCTTCTGGACATTCCAAATATCCTTAGCCTCCTGAGGAAGAAGAGGCATTGTTGTGCTTTCTTGACCGTTGCATCTACGTGGGAGGACCAGAACAGATTGTTGGTGATTGTCACTTGTAGTAACTTGACACTTTTGATCCTCTCCTCCTCAGCACCATTGATGTAGATGGGGACGTGTCTTCCTCCTTTTTTCCTGCAGTCTTCAGTTTTGCTGACATTGAGGCAGAAATTGTTATCGTTGCACCACGTCACCAAGCATTTTATCTCTTTCCTATTTTCTGAGTCATCATTGTTTAATGTCCAGCCTACAATGGTTGTGTCATCTGTGTTACGGACCAGGCCAGACCCCTCAAAACATTTCAAGTAAGTGTGGCTCAGACCCTAACTTTGCTAGTTGTTTTAAGCAGGTGTAATGCAGATATTCCAGAAATGATGCAGCTGGTCAAACCGCTTAGTTTTAAATAAAATAGATTTTATTTACAAGATTACCAAATGAAAGACAAACAAAAGAGAACAGTATACAGAATAACGTAACCTATCCGAAAACCCAACAGATTATACCATCTTAATGATGCTGTCCCAATACTTGCAACAATCCCCATAAACATCCCTTGGCACAAAACACAGGGTCATAGAGGAGAGAGAGAGATGGCAGCATGGAACACCCTCTTCTATTTAGCTGTTTCTTGGATCAGCAGCTTCAAAGCACTACTGCTTGCTAACCAAACCAAACCAGAGGAAAGCTGATCTGGGAGAACTGGCCACTCCCCTTTCATTGTACAATCAAATTGGCCCTAAGCCCATCCAAGCCAGACTTTTCGGAATTGCTACTTTGATGACCTCTACAAAAAAACAGCGAAGGACTGCATAACCTTGTTAAACGAGCATCATCGTCACATCAGTGAATTTGTAGATGGCGTTCAGACAAACTTTGACCACACTGTTCTGAGTGTACAGTAAGTAAAGTAGGGGGCTGAGTACACATTCTTGTTTTGAGGATTACCATGGAGGAGGTGCTGTTTTAATGTGGAGGGTGGTGTGTGTATAGAATGAGCTGCCAGGCTATAAAGTGAAGGCTGGTACAATTACAACATTTAAAAGGTATCTAGTTGGTTATATGAATAGGAAGGGTTTAGAGAGATATGGGCCAAATGCTGGAAAATGAGACTAGATTTATTTAGGATATTTGGTCAGCATGGACGGGTTGGATTGAAGGGTCTATTTCCATGCTGTATATCTCTACGACTATCTTTACTGCGCTCTGTGGGTCAGGAAGCTGAGAATGCAGTTGCAGAGGGCAGAGCAGAGACCTAGGTCTAGCAGTTTTGAGATCAGTTTGGTTGGGATTCTAGTGTTGAAGGCAGAGCTGTAGTTGGTTAGCATATCGATATCCTTACTGTCCAGGTGTTCCAGGGAAATGGTGTCTGCCATGGACCTGTTGTACCAGTAGGCAAACTGCAAGGGATTAAGGCAGGCTGGGATGCTAGAGTTGATGTGAGCCAGGCCTATTGTATAAATTCAAGTGGCTGTTGTTGCTGCCACTGTTCAAGTTCTGTCTGTGTAGGTGGGATATGGGGGTCACTTCAGGTCTATTTGTAGATTGTCCCTCTTCATTTTCCCTGTGCAGGCCTTAGCTCAAAGAGAAGATATGGAAGAGAGAATAACCACACTGGAGAAACGCTACCTCAGTGCACAGCGAGAAGCTACATCACTTCACGATGCCAATGATAAACTGGAGAATGAGTTGGCCAGTAAGGAGTCCCTCCTCAAGCAGGTAACTGTTCTTATTTTTTCTTAAATCTGGGTCACAAAGAGAACTGAACAGGCCAAACAAAAGTTTTAAATAAAAGCAGAATATGGCAGAAACTGGAAACTCTGCTCAAAGTCAGCCTGGTCATGAAGGAGGCCATTCAACCCATTCATAAGTGGGGACAGTTTCTCCCTATTGACTCTGTCCAGAGCTTTCAGGATTTTGGACATTTGTACTGATGTCTAAGGAAAGAATAACTTGATCTCTCCAATAATCTTCATGGCTGACATTCCTCATCCCTGGAAAGAATAACATGATCTCTCCAATTAATCTTCATGGCTGACATTCCTCATCCCTGGGACAGTTCTTGGAGACCTCTTCTATACTCTCTTCAGTGCCTCACACCCCTCCCCCACCCCTCGCTCTATGCCTATGTAAACATCTCCAAGTGATTGAATATCTCACACACTGTCACACAGTGAATCTCCATCACCCTTTGCACTTGCAATCTTTGCAATCTCCTTAGGCTCCAGGACCCGATGCATTGAAACCATCATCTTGCTCTTTGTTGGCACATCTTTGCAAGCACCACCCTACAGCCTAACGGGTATCCTACACCCTCCCACCCTACACTCCTATTTTCCTGCCATCATATTGTCCTCTTGCTCCAATCTTCTATAAACTCTCCTTTTAAAAGCCTTGTCAAAACAAACCTCCTTGATCAACCCACGCATTCAATGTTCCTCTAGTTTATTCTTGATCTCTTGGATGGGCTTGTATTCACCAGGCATGGTAGTGTGAGGAAGCAACTGGCCTCACTGCATGTTTGAATACTCCTCTCCTACCGCATGGTGCTATGGAAGGTGTCATCTGTGTGAGAAGGTAACTATTTCACCGCTTTTCTTCATAGACTCTGACAGCAAAAGATGGAGGCCACTTGGCCCTTCATGCCTGTCCTTGCTCTTTGAATAGTTGTCTAGTTAATCCTACCCCTTCCCCATAGCTCTATAAATGTTTCTCTTTTCAAGAATAATTTACTTCCAAGTTATTGCTCTTTCAGGCAATGCATTCCTGTTTTAAAGCTTCCCGTCTACTCTCTGGTTCTTCTGCTCACGTCCTTATTCTTTTCCAATTTGTTCATGTGATGTTGGTGTTGCTGCCTAGAGTGGCATTCATTGCATAACACTAGTTGTCCAGAGAACCATTAGGAGTTGACCATGTTGCTTTGGATCTGGAGTCGCATCCAGGCTGAACTGGGCAAGATCAGCAGATCTCCTTGCACCACCACCACGTACTCTCCCCCTCTCCGAACAATACAAACAAAACAAACTGGAAAGGCACAAGTTCAATCCCCACTTGTGTGCCCCCCTGCCGGAAGTTTGAGTTCCTGTAGCAAAATGCACTCTTGACCACATTGTGAACACACCTACCTTGGCTGATATGTTCTCCAGTGAGAGTCAAACCCAGAGATCTTACTTGGAGATAAAGATGCTACCCGCTGGGCCACTAGACCTCCGTCTCCTTATCTATTCTCTCAAAACCCTTCCACCTTTTCAACAGCTCCATAAAACCTCCCCTTTAACTTTTAGTGGTGAAGACCCCCCCCCATCTCTTCCAGTCTTTCCACAGAATTGAAGTCCCAATTATTGGTCCCATTCTGCCCTCTGCCCCAGTGTCCATTGTAAACTGCACGGCCACTGGGAGGGTCTGCGAAGGGGCAAGGTAACGGAGAGGGAACAGAACTCCGCACCCTGTCCAAAGCCTTAAGGCAAGGCCCAGATTTTAGCCTTCAGTCAGAAATTTGAGTTCCTTATGACAGTTTCTCAGTTAATGGAACTACTGGACTTGTTCCACTTTGGTCATCAGTAAATTATGTGACTCTTGGATCTATTCCCGCAAGATAGCACTTTCGGCTCAATTAAAATGGTCAGGGCAGAAGTCGAATACAGTATTTAACAAGGTTGTAATTTGCTGCTGACTGTTAAGATCATGGATTTTGGTCTGGACACAAAAGAGCTGACCAGTGCTATCTCTATCTCTCTGTTGCTATCACTCAGAGTCTGGGTTGCTGTGGCAAATTACATTTTTACCTGTAAATTGCATTCTGGAGCTGTGGATAATGATGCTGGAGACTCCAATGTTCTTTCCCTACACAGCTGACCAGGAATCTCTCTTGCTGTCACTGACTGGCATTGGTGTGTGTCAGAAAGTTTTACAAGTTGCTAAGGAACCTGTTTGACTGCTGTGTAAAACTTTCCTTCATCAGTCATCAGTCACAAAATTGGATTATAGGAGAGTCAAAGTTTGATCTGTTTCTTGCTCATTGGGTGAAGCAGCCTTTTTTGAAGACTCACATGCTCCTTGCAAATGTGTAGAATCTTATGACACAGAGGAGGTCATTCAGCCCATCTCTGCGTGGTTGGCTCTTTTCAAAAGTACTAACCAATCTGTCTCACTGTGCCTGCTTTTTCCCCATAGCAGATATTTTACTTTTGAGAATTTATCCAACCCCTTCTGATGACAATGTTGAAACTTCTTCCATTTTTTCCTTTTAAATCATGTGTCCCAGATCATGACAACTTGCTCTGTGTACAGGGAAAAAAATGCCTCTCTCTCTCTCTTCCAGTTGTCATAGTTCACTCATCCTCTGGCTACCAACCAACTGTATGTGGAAACGGTGTATTCTGACAACTCTGTCAAAACCCTTCACGATTATGAACTTCTTCAGCTCCTCCCTCACCCTCTCCTCATCGCCCCCCTCTTCACCTATCCACTCCCCCTCCACCTGTGATAGGGTTAGGGTTAACTCCAAAACAAATCCCCCACCTCTGCTCTAACAGCATTCCCTGTCGCCGCACATTCATGCAGGTGCCAGGTAATATCTTAGTGAATCCCCATGAATGATTACCAAAGACATGACACCCTTCTTAAAGAGTTCTGCCCAGGATTGGCTGCCATACTCCCAGTGTGACCCAATCAGTGTTTATAAAGGTTAATAATAAGCTCATGTCTGTATAAAGCCCTGGACTTGGTGTGGGTGAATGCTGGGATCCATCCTCTTGGGGAGCTAATGCAGGTCAGAGTGGGCCATTACTGGGCTGTCCAGTCTCACCAGAGATTTGTGTATGTCTGTGTGTGTGTTGCGTGCCCACGTGTGTGTGTGTTGCTCTTTCAGAGTGAGGAGAAGAGTCGGCAGCTCCAGGAATGGCTGGATTCCTCTAAACAGAAGCTGCAGCAAACAATGAGGAAGGCTGAGACTCTCCCGGAGGTAGAGGCTGAACTAGCACAGCGAGTGGCTGCTCTGAACAAGGTATGTTCCATATACTGGGCTCATCCAGGTCCCTATAAGCTCCACGCTGGGTCCCTTCACTCACCTCAGCAAGTCCCTCACCCAGTCATTTTGAAAACCCTTTCAATCTGGTCGCTCTTGCAATGTAGAAGCATGGAGACCGAATGGCAGTGGATGTAGGATCAGTTGTTAATTTAAAATCTGAGAAAGATTTTTGTTAAGCAGACGTATTAAGGGATATTGCCAAAGGCAGGATATATGGAGTTAAGCCACAGATTCGTCATGGTCTCATGGAACGGTGGAACAGGCTTAAGGGGCTGAATGGCCTGCTTCTGTTCCCAGATGGGACCTTGGTTAAATAGCTCATCTGAAAGGTGCAGCTCTGACAATGCAGCCCATCCTTGGCTCTGTGCTGGGAGTGTCAGCATGGAATGAGCCCTCAGGTCACCAGAGTGGGATTCTGCCCCACAACCTCCTGACCCTGAGGCAGACGTAGTTTCGTTTGTTGTGAAATTTGTTCATGCAATGAGAGCACAACTAGCAAGGCCAGCAATTAATTCCCATTCCTAATTTCTCTGCGGAAAGTCACAAGAGGCACCGACAATTCAGTGGCTTGCCTGGCTAAAAAGAACTAATGGTTTTAGTGTGAGTCTGGAGTTTCCCATGTAGGCCAGATTGTGTAAGGATGGCAGATTCTCTCCCTTGCCAGACATTATTGAACCATATATGTTTTTATGACAATCTAGTACTCTAATAATCATTCCTGAGATGGCAGGACTAAGATCCAGACTAAGGATACGGGGTAAGCCATTTAGGACTGAGATGAGGAGAATTTTCTTCACTTAGGGAGTAATTCTCTGCTGCAGAAAACGATTTAGTCAAAAACATTGAATATTTTCAAGAAGGAGTTGGCTATAGTTCTTAGGGCTAAAGGATCAAAGGGTGTATGTGAGAAAGTGGGCACAGAGGACTGATTTGGATGATCTGCTATGATCCTATTGAATAGTGGAGAAGGTTCAAAGGGCCAAATGGCCTACTTCTGCTCCCATTTTCTATGTTTTCTATTATTAATGTGAAGAGCATTTCAATCTGGATTTATGAATCCATTGAATTTAAATTCCTCCATCTTCCATGTTGAGATTTGAACTCATGCCCCAGAATGTAAGTCCAGGTCTCTGGGTTAATCATGTGGTAACATTACCAAATCACATTAGGCCTCATTCAGGGTGAGTGCACTGCTCCAAGGTAGGGGTAGAGCTAGGAGACCATTCCTGCTCTTTACATCTCGATATGTAATCGGATCAGACTAACTCTGGAATCTCTCTGATGCAGGCAGAAGAGAGGCATGGGAACATCGAGGAGCGGCTATGTCAACTGGAGACAGAGCTGGAAGAGAAAAACCAGGAGCTGCAAAGGGTAAAGTCTCCTAATGTCCCAAAGCAGGAACACTTTTTATCCTTGATCAGCTGAGAGAGCACCAACAAACACTGAAGGATCTCAATCACATGTGAATACTGCAGACTCATTCAAACAAATCTGGAAACTAAATATCAAGGATCACTTTTCACTTTGTGCTGTAGCTTCTCACACACACACACACACACACACACACACACACACACACACACACACTTGCCCCTGTGTGGTGACATGGTGGAAGGTTTCCTTACCTGATTGTCAGGATGTGAAGCTGGGTCATGAGCACTCCTTCCTAGAAACTCCTAAGATGGGTCTTACATCCTGGAGGCCTCTGGCCCATAGTTACCCACTGTGCCACATGACCTTCCCAGGACAGGATCACATTAGGGAGTACAGGTTGTTCTACTATAACACATGTTTCATTAAAGCGAATTTGCTGTAAGACGATTGACAAATTGGGAACATTGTTTCTAAAGCACAAACTTTTTTAAAACGTATTAGCTGTATTGTGATTACTGTGTAAACACTATAAGCACTGTTTCTAAAGCACGATTTTTTAATAATACAGGGTTGCAGAAGAATGCAACCATCACATTATAGAAGATCTGCCTGTACTTTTAATTGAAGTGGATTATTTGACTCCAGCCTGCATTTATCTTTTCCAAAAAATTGTAAGATTCTTTGAAATGCAATGAAAAGCGCATGGAACTGATTTCTAATATCCTCGGTAGTCATGGTGGGATTTGAACCCAGGACCCCTTGAGGTATTACGATGGGCCTCTGGAATTCTAGTCTAGTGACATTTGTCACCATCCTCATCCTTGTTTCCATGCATCAGAGTACTCTGGGAGGAAACCTAGCAGATCTTCAATACTTGAATAAAAGCAAAATACTGCGGATGCTGGAGATCTGAAACAAACACAGAGAATCCTGGAAAAACTCTGCAAGTCTGGCACCATCTTTGGAGAGAGAAAGAAACAGAGCTAACTTTTCAAAGCCATGATGAGTCTTCTTCCGAACTGAACTGAAGGAGAGTCAAATCAGACTGGAAACATTAACTCTGTTCCTCTCTTTGCACAGATGCTGCCAGACCTGCTGAGTTTCTCTAGCCCGTTCCTGGTGGATTTTATCCTTCCCCAGCTTTGAGAGGTGGTAATGGTGGTGATTGATCATTGAGGTTTGGCCCCAGCACATCGTGAGGCTACGCGGACTGCGTGTCTAAACCCGTGTCGTTCCTGTGCGCAGGCTCGGCAGCGGGAGAAGATGAACGACGAGCATAACAAGCGCCTGTCAGAAACTGTCGACAAACTCCTCTCTGAATCCAATGAGCGGTTACAGCTTCATCTGAAGGAGAGGATGGCAGCATTGGAAGAGAAGGTGAGAACTCACTCTTACCAGAAATGTGTAGCGAGGAAAGACGGGTGAGCAGGTGCAACCAGGCATCTCTCACTCAACTGATGAGACAGAGATCAATAGATTTCTACAAAGACATCAAAGGAAATGGGTACAGTATGGGAATATAAGGTTGAGATAGGGGATTAATAGTTGATTGCTGGGCATTGCCCATGAGGTTAAATAACCTATTCCTATTTCCAGCATTCCAGTGTAAAAGCAAAACTGATTGAACAGGAATATAGCTGAAGGTTAGGGTTGAAGAAGCAGCATCAATTGAAACAATGGGGCGGCACAAAGGCTCAGTAGTTAGCAATTCTGCCTCACAGCGCCAGGAACCCCAGGTTCGATTCCAGCCTCGGGCGACTGTCAGTGTGGAGTTTGCCCATTCTCCCCGTGTCTGTGTGGGTTTCCTCCAGGTGCTCTGGTTTCATTTCACAGTCACAAAGATGTGCAGGTCAGGTGAATTGGCCATGCTAAATTGCTCATAGTGTTAGTTGCTTTAGTCAGAGGGAAATGGGTCTGGGTGGGTTACTCTTCAGAAGGTTGTTGTAGACTTGTTGGGCCAAAGGGCCTGTTTCCACACTCTAGGGAACCTAATCATTGGAACATAGTCATCAAGAGTGCAGTATGAATCGAAGGTCTGCATGGTTTACATTGCTGAGTTAAACAAATGTTTGCATTTATATCGAGCCTTTTGCATCCCGTGGAAATTTACAGCCGATGAAGTATTTTCTATGTTCAATAAAGTTATCTCATAATGTTAATGTAATAGGAAACAGCAATCAATTTATACACAGCAAGCTCCAACAAGCAGCAATGAAATTGTGCATGTATCCATTAACATTTTAATTATGTTAGTTAAGTGATAAATATTTTCCAGGGCCCTGGCAGGAATCCTCTCACTTGTTTCACAACAGTGCCAAGGGGTCCTTCACATCCACCCGAGAGGACCAACAGGAGCTTGTTTTAACATCTCATCTGAAAGACAGGACCTCTGACAGTGCAGCATTCCCTCAGACTGAGCATTGGGAATGTCAGCCTCGATTTTGGGCTTAAGTCACTGGTGTGGGACCTGACCTTGTGACTGAGAGATGGCTGCCTGAAAAAATATAATGGGCATCAAATCTTACAGCACAGAAAGAGGCCATTTGGCCCATCACACTCAGTGAAAGAGTTCCACAGATTTCCCCATCAACTCGCAGGTTAGCCCTCTTCAGATAAGTGTCAGGTTTCTGCGATAGCAGACACTAAGGAGTATCCTGTTGAGATGCACCTAATGAATGAAAATAATGTGGTTGGATATTGACATCCACGATGTGTTTCAGTGATGGTGTGCTCCTGTTCAGTTGGGGAGGGTATATTGCTGTGGCAACTGGCAAGCTATGGAAAGCGGTAGGAGAGACTCCAATTTCTTTCCCTCACTCAGCTGACCAGAAATCTCTCCTGCTTTTAGCACCCACCTGCTGTTGGCATGTGTTGGAAGGATTTGCAGGTTAATACTTAACCTGTTTAGTCGCATTATAAACCCATCTTCCTTGGCCATTAAGGTCTGGAGCAGGATTTGAACCAACTGCTCTTGGCTCAGAAACAGGTACACTACCCATTGTGCCACAGGGTATCCTTGTTACTGTACTTGCTTTACACCTGCTGAAATAGGAACAGTTTCTGTCATGTTTTTGTCTGCTGTGCATTTCATGTGACAACCTCTCTGCCCTCTTTGCCTAACGACTGTGAAAATCTAATCTCTGTCTTTCCTTTTCTGTCTCTTTCCTTTCCCTTTTTTAATTCCTCGCCTCATAGAATGCACTAAGTCAGGAGCTCTCAAACATCAAAAAGGTGCAGGAGGAAGTGCTACTCAACAAGGTATCTTCTTCTCCATTTGAACTAAATGGTTACACCAAAATCCTTCAGTACTGGACCAAGTGCCATGGACTCCAATCCTGAATAGACCAGATGACCAATTTCCCACAACCGATCTTGGAAGTGAAAGGATTTATTGGCCAGAATCCAATTGTTCCAGGGAGTGAGAAGAAGGGTAGGAGGAAGAACTTAGTTCTGTGAACAGCTGAAAATCAGGTTCTGGACAGCTAGATGCAAGTTTTTGCAATTCAGATGCCTGCACTTCCAAAGGGGGCTTAGGCTTGAAGTGAGAAATGAGCACAGGATCAGGAGAGTGGCCAATGGCAGCAGGCTGATGGGTGGGAAGGACGGGATATGGGTGTGTGTGTGTGTGTATCCCCTCCCCCACCCAAACCATCCTCCAAGAACTTGAGGATGGCTTGTAAGGGCTGAATGCCTACCTACGTGCCCTTTCAATGTGACATCTTTGACTCTTTAAAGCAACCATGGAAGCATTGACTTCCTGACTTTTCCCTGCCACAGGATTCACCAAACTCATATTGAGTTGAAAAGCTCGTGAGAAAAGCCAAGTCATTGTTTGAGTGAACTTGAGACTCACTCCAACACCCACCTCTGAAATCAGAATCCAGACCAGATATAATGAGAGTTGTAGAGCCTAGTGCACTAGAAGTATTTCAAGAGGAGGTGGATTGGTTTTTGAAATAACAGGAAGGGCAGTGAGGAGCTGACACAAAAGAGGTGAGGCAGAAGTGGGTACTGCAGATGCTGGAGATTAGAGTCAAGATTAGAGTGGTGCTGGAAAAGCCCATAGTAGTTCAGGCAGTATCCACTCTAATCTTGACACAAAAGGGATGAGGCCTGGTCAGATTAGCTGTGACTTTAAAGAATGGTGGACAGTCTTGAGGGAACAAATGGCCTATACCTCCTTCTAATACTTAAGTTTTCTTAGATCACTGTCCTGACTTGTACCTTGCAGTGGGTGGACAGGCTGTGGGGAATCTGGAGGTATGTTACTCAGTGCAGAATTCCCAGTCTCTAACCTACTGTGTTTCCATGGGTTAATACAACTCCACTGAGTATGGCCCTGTGTCGAAAATGTTAAAAGGATTCAGTAAGTTGACCAGAGAATCATATAATGTAAAAGAAGCCCTTCGGCCCAATAAGCCAAAACTATGCTAAATCTACACTAGCCCCACTTGGCCCATAGCCTTAATGTTGTGACATTTCAAGTGTTGATCCAAGTACTTTTTTTTTAAAGAGGTTTGAGGTTACCTGCCTCTATCACTCCCCCAGACCGTGCATTCCAGAACCCCACCAGCGTCTGAATGAAAAAAATATAATCTTGCCCAGTAAATATCTCCATCAGTGCCATCACTGCTCCTCTCCTGGTCTATATTAAGACCTGCCACTGAAGATTCTGGTTACCAGCAGAAATTGAAGAGAAACACTAAATCCATGCTGGTCAATCAGGTAAACAATAAAGCAACTTTTGGTTGCTCTTCTGTTTGTTTCTTTACTTTCAGAGAATGAATGATCAGTTTGCAATACTATGAAGTGTGCGGTTGCATTGTAAATATTTCTTTTCATAATTTAAATATGCAACATACTTTTAAATATATATTAACATTTAAAAGACTAAGGTAGTGAATAATTAGAAAGCAGAATTGCTAAGGTCCTTCAAGTGCCCCAGCAGATAAAGGCACAACTCAGTGTGACAATAAAACACACAGAGCTGGAGGCTACAGGTTTCCTTCATGTCTGGTGCTGAGTGAGCTGACCACAACAAGGGGTGTCTCTGCAAATGACCATATCCCTGAGCTCAGGGGTAAGTGGTGAGAGGGAGAGAGAGGAAACTGGATGCATGGCAAGACTGAAGGTGAAGATGTGGAGTTGCATGCAAATATTCTTCCTCCAGTAACAATAAACAATATACTTGCAATACTTTTTAATGCTAGCGGATTGTACTGGCATTTATGTACAGCATCCAAATCCCATTCACAAATACAAACTTTTTACAAACTGGAGTGAGGTCTTGAGGCCAGGATCTGAAATGACATGACAGGGGTGATTTTAACTCAAAAGTCATCCACTAAGACAATATTGAAATCAGACCCTTGGAAACAGTACTGCACACAAAAGAATGATAGAAAAGATTGGAATTATCATCCTCAAACTGCAGTTGATGCTCAATCAATTGCGTTTAATTTAAATCTGAGATTGATAGGTTTTAGTCACAGATCAGCCATGATCTCATTCAATAGTGAAACAGGCTGAAGGGGCTAAATGGCCTCCTCCAGTTCTTATGTCCCAATAAATGGTGAGGAAAAGAGCATGCTGTTTGTTCCAATATTTAAGCTTTTCAGGATATTTCACTCATAAACCTCCCTTGCCCTGACTGAATCCTTTACACAGATACTCCTTCCTCTGATTGGCAAATCAAGAATGTTGGGACAGATCATGAAGTTTGAGCTGGGATGTATTGGAACTCAGAGTCCTGTGAATTGAGCAAACCCTTTTCTCCCTTTCTCTGACCTTCCCCCAAGAAACCTTTGGATCCTGGCGATCAATTGCGGCTTTACAAATTGAAATCTTCAACTGTTTTACAATCTTAAAAAATATGGAGCAAAGATAAGTCAATGGAGCTGACATACAGATAAGTTATGATCTCACTGCATGATAGAACAATCTAAAAGGGGGTGAATCGCCTCTTCCTGTTGCTGACTGTAGGCTGCTGCTTTGCAGGAGGCTTGGACAGATGTCACTGAATTGCTTGGAGTGCAGTGTGTGGTTATTGCAAACAACAGTGGGATAATGATCAGATAATCTGTTTTCATTGGTGTTGGTTTAGGGATAAATAGTAGACTGGACATTAGGATATCTCCCTTGTCTTCTTTGAAATCGTATCTTGGAATCTTTCATCTCCATCTGACAGAACAGAAGCAACCTCGAGAGAACATGGGAAAGGTAGTATCCCCACAGAGTTCACCTCTCCCTCAGTACTGCAGTGGGAGTGTCAGTCTGCTTTATGTGGACGTGTCTGTGGATTTAAGATTTGCAGGCAAATTTAGCAGCTACCTTGTACACAGCAGGATCCTACAAATAGCTGTGGTATAAACAACCATTTTCTATTGTTGTTGGTTAGGGTACAAATGGCAGTTTAAACCTGTGGAAAATCCCTGACCCATCTTTCAACTTTATCGTTTATGTCCATTTGAACCGTCGCTGATAATTCAAATAAGGCACCTGCTAGAATGCAGCACTCCCTCAGTATTGCACTGCCACGGTTGCTTTTCTGAAGGGAGCAGGGATTGGACACATGACTTCCTGACTCTGACATGATGGTGTCAACCTCTGACTGACAGCTGACACTTCTGTCACTGGTCAACAGGGACCTTGATAAAACAGGAGGTGGTTTGAACGTTGCTTTTTTTTGGAGCCAGTGAGGTTGGTGTGTCTGGGTTCTTGTGTGTTTGGTCTTGGGGTGATTAACTGGCTTTATCTCCTGACAGGAGCAGTTGATGGCGGAGGTGGAGAGGATGCAGACGGAACTGGAGCAGTTGAGAGCAAAGACGGGCATTCGAGATGCTTACTCAAGGTAAACAGGACCAAAGCCAAAGTCAGATTCGCTTGGCAATCATTAATTGAAGAGCCCTAACATTGCCACAAGCAGCCACTCACTTTTCCCAGAATTCCATCTGCAGTCAATTGTCCCAAAAGAGAAACAACTCCAGTTGCCACTTCTGGATGAGAACATCCCTGGAGATGCCATTTCACGACCTCTCACCCTGAACTGCCCTGCCCCACCATTGGTGCCTCCTTCACAAGAATTTATTATCCAGTTGGATTAAGCATGACGGTTATTGAAAACTGCATTTTGCCCCATAGCCAATATTTTGGATATGTGAAATTCAATATTGTGAAATTACGACACATCTGAATAGTAGTAACAGGATAGGTCAGACTCAGCATGGATTTATGAAGGGGAAATCATGCTTGACTAATCTTCTGGAATGTTTTGGGGATGTAACTCTGAAGATGGACGAGGGAGATCCAGTAGATGTAGTGTACCTGGACTTTCAGAAAGCTTTTGATACAGTCCCACATAGGAGGTTAGTGAGCAAAATTAGTTGTGCATGGTATTGGGGGCAAAGTAATAACTTGGATTGAAAGTTGGTTGGCTGATAGGAAACAAAGAGTAGTGATAAACGGCTCCATTTAGGAATGGCAGGCAGTGACCAGTGTGGTCACGCAGGGATCAGTACTGGGACCGCAGCTTTTTACAATATATGTTAATGATATAGAAGATGGTATTAGCAATAACATTAGCAAATTTGCTGATGATACTAAGCTGAGTGGCAGGGTGAAATGTGATGAGGATGTTAGGAGATTACAGGGTGACCTGGACAAGTTAGGTGAGTGGTCAGATGCATGGCAGATGCAGTTTAATATGGAT
>NC_057748.1:5309780-5323355 GCF_004010195.1 Chiloscyllium plagiosum
TTTCCGCTGATGGGTGAGTGCCGATCCAGAGGACACAGCTTAAAAATACGGGGTAGACCATTTAGGACAGAGATGAGGAGAAACTTGTTCACCCAGAGAGTGGTGGCTGTGTGGAATGCTCTGCCCCAGAGGGCAGTGGAGGCCCAGTCTCTGGATTCATTTAAGAAAGAGTTGGATAGAGCTCTCAAGGATAGTGGAATCAAGGGTTATGGAGATAAGGCAGGAATAGGATACTGATTAAGGATGATCAGCCATGGTCATATTGAATGGTGGTGCAGGCTCGAAGGGCAGAATGGCCTACTCCTGCATCTATTGTCTATTTTATTTGCTAATAATTGAAAGGAAGTAAAATTTAAAAATGCAAATATAATGTATTTTTTACGCTCCTCTAATTTTCCTCTGTTAGATCTCAGCTGTGTTAAGAATTGAACTCACGTTGTTGGTATCCCTCAGCATCCATCTAGCCATCCAACCCACTGAGCAAACCAATTCCCATTGCTACCTCTGAACTGCCCTTAAAAGCCATCCTGTCCTTGATGGGAAACACATTCTGGCCTTGCCAGTGACCTTGCCCATGAGTGAAAGTTTTTGAGAAAGACATTCATGATATGAATGGCCTACTTCTGCCATCCAATCAGTACCCTTTTCTCATGCAGTATGAATTGTCGTTCCCTTTGAAATCTGGTATTCATGCATCTGATCTGATGAGGGCAAGATATAAATATTTTTAAAGTGTGTCTCTTTGTCTAAACAGTGTCAGTTTTCATTTGATTTTGCTCCTGTAAATCACTTTTCTATGTTTAAGCTACCATCTAAATGCAGGTTGTTGTTGGGGAAGAGAGATCAGAGTCTTTGCCTTACTCTCCAGGATTTCCTGGGCAGTGCAGTGATAGACAATTTTTGGGGCCTCAGGATTGGGCAAGTGTAGATGGCAGCCAGTCCCACTGGTAGCATAGACCATAGATTCTTAAACAGGTGTGATTCTTACTGGGATATCTTTTCAGAGAACATAGAACAGTACAGCACAGTACAGGCCCTTTAGCCCTTGATGTTGTGCCGGCCTTTTATCCTACTTTAAGATCAAGCTAACCTTCATACCCTTCATTGTACTAACTTCCATGTGCCTAGCCAAGAGTCATTTGAATGTCCCTAATGTCTCTGACTCTACTACCACTGCTGGCAGTGCATTCCATGCACCCACCACCCTCTGAGTAAAGAACCCACCTCTGACATCTCCCCTAAACCTTTTTCAATTACTGCAAAATTGTGACCCTTGTGACTGACTTTTCCGCCCTGGGAAAAAGTCTCTGGTTATCCACTCTATCTATGCCTTTCAACATCTTGTACACCTCTGTCAAGTCACCTCCAATGAGAAAAGCTCTAGCTCCCTCAACCTTTCTTCAGAAGACATGCCCTCCAGTCCAGGCAGCATCCTGGTAAATTTCCTCTGCACCCTCTCTAAAGCTTCCACATTCTTCCTATAATCAGAACTAAACACAATATTCCAAGTGTGGTCAAACCAGGACTCTACAGAGCTGCAGCATAGCCTCGCAGCTCTTAACCTCAATCCCCCGGCTAATGAAAGCCAACACCCCAGATGCCTTCTGAACAACCCTATTAACTTGAGTGACAACATTGAGGGATCAATGGACATGGATCCCAAGATCCCTCTGTTCCTCCACACTGCCAAGAATCCTGCCTTTCACCCTGCATTCAAATTTGACTCTTCAAAATGAATCACTTCACACTTTTCCAGTTTGAACTCCATCTGCCACTTATCAGCCCAGTTCTGCATCCTGTCAATGTCTCATTGAAACTTACAACAGCCCTCCACACTATCCTTGGCTCCACCAACCTTCGTGTCATTGGCAAACTTACTAATCCACCCTTCCACTTTCACATCCAAATCATTTATAAAAATCACAATGAGCAGAGGTCCCAGAGCCGATCTCTGCGGAACACCACTGGTCACCGAACTCCGGGCTGAATACTTTCCATTTGCTACACCCCCTTTGTCTTATATGGGCCAGCCAATTTTGTATTCAGACATCCAGGTTTCCCTGTATCCCATGCCTCTTTCTGAATGAGCCTACCACAGGGAACCTTATCAAACGCTTTGCTAAAATCCATGTACACCACATCCACCGCTCTACCTTCATCGACATGTTTTGTCACATCCTCAAAGAATTCAGTAAGGTTTGTGAGGCATGACCTGCCCCTCACAAAGCCATGCTGACTATCTCTAATCAAACTAGGGTTTTCCAAGTAATCATTATTCTTGTCTCTCAGAATCCTCTCCAATACTTTGCCCACCACTGACATAATTCCTAAGATTATCCCTAATCCCTTTCTTGAATAAGAGAATAACATTTGCCAACCTCCAATCATCTGGCACTACTCCAGTGGACAGTGAGAATGCAAAGGTCATTGCCAAAGGCGCAGCAATCTCTTCCCTCACTTCCTGTAGTAACCGAGGGTATATCCTGTCTGGTCCGGGGGTTTATCTATCCGTATGTTTTTCAAAATTTTCAGCATATTCTCCTTAATATCAACCTGTTCTTGCATATCAATCTGTTTCATGCTGTCCTCAGAAAAGTCAAGGTCCCTCTCACTAGTGAATAATTAAGCAAGGTATTCATTAAGGACCTCCCCTACTTCTTCCGACTCCAGGCACAAGTTCCCTCTGCTATCCCTCATCGTCCCTACCCTCAACTCTGGCCTTCCTCTTGTTCCTCACACAAAGAATTTAACTCTGTTGGATTTTCCCTGTGCATGGTTGTTGAACACTGGCCACCTCCAGTCATTTCCAAGAACTGTGTAGTCTATACTTTGTAAAAACATAGAAAATAGGAGCAGGAGTAGGCCATTCAGCCTTTCAAACCTGCTCCGCCATTCAATATGATGCATGGCTGATCATCCAACTCAGTCCCCTGTTCTTGCTTTCTCCCCATATCCTTTTGATCCCTTTAGCTAAGAACTATACCTAACTCGTTCCTGAAAATAGCAAGCTGCCATAAATATACAAAGAGTTTTCTTATGTTTGTTTTGTCAATCGCACTGCTAATTATTGCTTTCCTTTTCGGCACAACAGGTCACTCCCAGGGAGTGCATCAGAGCTCAGATACTCTCACAGTTCCGGCATTCCTGTGGGCAGTCACATGGACATCTATAGCACCACAGGGGTCCTTCGAAGACCCAACAAAGGACGCTGGGCAGCACTGAAGGATGACCCCTCAAAGGTAAATTTGGTGATGTCTTTCAGTGCCTGAAGCCTGGTTCCAAACCATCACTGGTGAATGCCGGACAGCACTATCTCAGACATGTTACAACATAGAAGAAGGCTATTTGACCTGTAATGCCTGCACTTGTTAAGTGAGCGTCTGGATGTTGCTAGCAAGCTGTATGTATTAATGATGACAGTGGGTTTCTTTTTGGAAAACATGCCCTTAGTCACCCTAGAACAGGGAAGGTTAATGGGGGAATTTAACTGAGGTGTTTACAATAATGAACATTTCTACAGAGTAGACCAGGAGAAACCCGTTGCCACTGGCAACAAAGTCAGCAGCCCGATAATGCAGATTTAAGATAACTGGCAGAAGATCTACGGAGAGATGAGAGCTCTTATCTACAGTGAGTTAAGACCTGGAATGCACTGACTGAACGGGCATTGGAAGCAGATTTACTAGTCATTTTCAAAAGGAAATTGGATAAATATTTTAAAAAACTAAAAAAAACGTAGAATCATAGGGGAGCCGAACTAATTGGCAAGCTCTTTTTCAGAGGGAGGGAGAGAGAGGGATGGGCGATGGGTCAAATTATCTTCTCCTTCGCAGTAAGATTCTGTGAAAAGCTGGTGATAGTTTGGAGTACTGTCTATTAAGCTACTCTCAAAGTGGCCTCAATGACTCTGAATGTCAGTGACTTCCGAAAGCAGAGGGCAACTTGCTCAATCAACAACTTTTCATTTGGAATGACTGGTCTAAACTTTGAGTATCTGTTCACATGCAATCCTGCGCTGATGCAGGTTAGCTATTAGTTGCAACAAGGCAGTGAACCAGTTTCTGTCAGTTAAAGCCATCTATTTAATAGAGTCCATTCTGTGTCTGGCACATAATTAGAAACAGAATGATACAGAAATCCTCACTCCCAAAGCCTTTGAGGCACAAGCCAGGGGTGTGATGGGTGGACAGGCTTTGGGAGTGGGTGGATGGGTATACTTCCAATGACCAACTCAAAACCAGCCAAAATGAACCATTCCCCCAGTTACTCAGTACCTTATCCATCACATTAAATGTCCACTGGTGCTTAGTAGCAGCAGTCTGTACCATGTGCAAGATGCACTGCAGCAACTCACCAAGGCCCTTTCCACAATACAATCTAATCCCATGCCCACAATCATCTAAAAGGACAAAAAAAGCAGATACCTGGGTGCAAGTTCCTCTCTAAGCCACTCACCATCCTGACTTGGAAATATATCATTGTCACTTCAGTGTCACTGGGTCAAAACCCTGGATCCCCGCCTCTAAAGGTCCCTACACCACATGGACTGCAGTGATTAAAGGAGGCAGCTTCTCAAGAGCAATTAAGGATCAACAATAAATACTGACATTGCAAACAAGGCCCATATCCTTTGAACAAACCTGGGAATGAGGTAGAGGTGGTTCAGCCCACTGAATGAATGCAACTTCTTTGAAAGAGCTGCTATTTAGTCTTGCCCACCCATGTTTTGCCCCATAGCCCTGCAAATTCTTTTTCTTCAAGTAAGTGTCCAGTTCTCTTTTGAATATTTCTGTTGCATCTGCTTCCATACCACTTTCAGGCAACGTGTTCCAGATCTCTCAAATGTGTGATTGGGAAAAAAAATCAATTTAATGCTCTTTCAATCCCAATACCCCTGCTTTTTGCCAATATTTTAATGTGTACAGCAGCTCCTGGCAATGTTTCGGTTTGGAACCATAGAGTGATATAGCACTGCAGGAGGCCATTCAGGCTGTCATATTTGTGCCAGCTCCCTGAAAGAGCTAATTGGCCCCAAACCTCTGTTCTCCATTGCCCTGCGGATGCTTTACAATTAAAGGAATGCATTTAGATGGCTCTTGTGGCACTGTCCCTACCTCTGAACAGGTGGAGTTTTAAAAAAAATCCGATGTTTATCTAGTGCCTAAGCACTTTACAGGCAATGAAGTACTTTTACAAATATATCCCTGTTCTAATGTATGGAACACTGCAACTAAGAGTTAGCAAACAGCAATATGCATGTGATCAATTAATCTGATTTCTGTTGATGTTAATGTTGGGCTAATCGAAATGTCCTCTTGAGTAAATGTTTCTAATAATGAAACCCAAGTCCAGACAACTTCTAAGGCATTCAAATGAACAAATCTTTTCTGCACGAGTTCTCCAAAAAGTATTAATAATGATTGAACACCTCTATAACTGCTGTAAAAACATAAAAGGTCGAGTTGTTTTCAGAGACGTAACAAACATGGGGAACATTGAGGAGCAGATTGAAAATCAAAGTTGTGAAACGTAGCCTTGAGTTTAGATCAGATCAAGGCGTTCAAAGCATGAAATTCTACAACCTAGTTGTTGAAAGGTGTTCCTCTGGTCAGCGAGTTGAAAAAAAGCAGGAACACAACTTTAATATGGGAACTGGACCATCAGACTCACTTTGGGAAGTAAGCTTTCACAGAAAAAGGAGTGAAAATCTCGAACTCCCTTCCCTTAAAAGCTGTGGATGCAGGAGGGTTAATTGAGAATTCAAGGAAGGAGGTTGCCACATTTTTAGCACGTCTGGCAACATCTGGATGGCACCATGGCACAGTGGTTAGCACCAGGGACCCGGCTTTGATTCCAGCCTTGGGTGACTCTCTGTGTGGAGTCTGTGCATTCTCCCTGTCTTTCCTCTCACAGTCCAGAGATATGCAGGTTAGGTGGACTGACCATGGTAAATTGCCCCATGGTGTCTAGGAATGTGTGGGCTAGGTGCTAGCAGAAATTCACTGTTAAGGGGATAGAGTAGGGAGGTGGTAGGGGCTGGGTCTGGGTGGGATGCTCTTCGGAGAGTCATTGCAGACTCCTTGACCTGTTTCTACACTGTTTGGACTATATGATCTGTGGAGAGGGACAGAGTGAACATTTTGAATTGGATGTGCTTCTTCAGAACTTTCATTCTAGACCAGAAATGTTAACTGTCTCTGCGCAGAAGCTGCCAGATCTGCTGAATTTCTCCAGCATTCTCTATATTTGTTCCAGATTTCCAGCATCTACAATATTTTGTTTTTGTTGATCTTTTTTTGTTGGGAAAGGGATATGGAATTAGGGGATGTATTAACCATGATTTGATTGATTCGTGAGGCAGGCTTTAGGGGCTGAATGACTTCCTCCCATTCCCAACTTATTTATGAATGTTACTGACTATAGTAAGATCATGTCTGTACTCTGGTGACTGAATGTTATCCAGCTTCATTAAACATGAGACCACAAGATGCAGGAGCAGAAGTAGGCCATTCAGCCCATTGAGTCTGCTGCATCATTCAATAGATTGTGGCTAATCTGATAATTCTCTACTCCACTTTCCTACTTTTCCCCATATTCCTTGATTCCCTTCCTGACTAAAGATCTGTCTGTCTCAGCCACCAGCCTCAACAGCCCTCTGTGGTTAAGGATTCCACAGATTCACCACCTTTTCAGAGAAGAAATTCCTACTTGTTTAGCCAAGGGATGGAAACAGAAGGAACCCACATACTGTGGTCCCAGTTTCATACGATACGTGGCTCCTTATGCATATGCTCAATAGGTATTCTTAGATAAAGGTGTAATTACCCCTTTGCACTACATTGACAAGGTCAATATTTGTTGTCCGTCCATAATTGTCCTTCAACAGAATGGCCGCCTTCACCATTCCAGAGGGCAGTTAAATGTCACCCATATCACGATGGGATCTGGAGTCACATGTAGGCCAGACCAGGTAAGTACAGCAGATCTTTTCCAAAAGGACATTATAAAGCTGTGTGATTATTTTCTGACAAGCCACAATAGATGACCACCCTTACAGCCTAACCTTCATTTGCAGAAATATTAGTTAAATGTCTAATAAATGCAGAATTATTAATTGAATGAGTTAAATTTGGTGGGATTCGAACCCCACTCCCCAGAGCATTAATCTGAGACTCTGGGTTACTAAACTAGTAGACATTACCACTACGCCACCACCTCCCGCAGCATAGTTATTCCACAAAATGTTAACATGATGTGTCTGTCTCTCTGTTTCTCTCTCCCTCTCGCTCTGCTGACCCTATCTCTCTGCTTCCGCTTGGATTCTGCAGCATGTAAGTGAACAGGTCAATGCATTTCTCTGTAATGGGTTGCATGCTTGCTGGTGTGGAGCAGGCTGTCGTCAGATTGTATTGGTGCCCAGTGAAACTGCACAGCCAAGCAGAGCCAAGGCATTTGCAGGAAGGCTCAGGCCAGCTGGAGCCCAATGCTGACTGTAAATGTCTCTCTCTGCTGCTTTGCAAAACCAATGAAGCAGAGGCTACCATCAGCCAGTTTTCTCAGAATGACCTCATCTCAGCCTTTGACAGTTGTTTATCAAAATATAAATTTCCTTTCATGCCTTGTTCTTTCCTTCCTGATGATTTCCTGGTTTTGTGAAGAAATGGGTCTGTTTGAGGGGAAGGTGCCTGTGATGATCCCATGCTGTTTATAGGATGTAGGTTTAAAAGAAATCCGGGAAGGGGTTGTCTCTTGATTATAAGGAGCCAGTGCGAGGTGCCTGTCTCTGGGAGTCAGGCCCGGTGTGAGTTGTCTGTCTCTGGGAGTCAGGCCGGGTACGAGTTGCCTGTGTCTGGGAGTCAGGCCCGGTGTAAGTTACCTGTGTCCGGCAGTCAGGCCCGGTGTGAGTTGCCTGTGTCTGGGAGTCAGGCCCGGTGTAAGTTACCTGTGTCCGGCAGTCAGGCCCGGTGCAAGTTGCCTGTGTCCGGCAGTCAGGCCCGGTGTGAGTTGCCTGTGTCCGGCAGTCAGGCCCGGTGCAAGTTGCCTGTGTCCGGCAGTCAGGCCCGGTGCGAGTTGCCTGTGTCTGGGAGTCAGGCCTGGTGCGAGTTGCCTGTGTCTGGGAGTCAGGCCTGGTGCGAGTTGCCTGTGTCTGGGAGTCAGACCGGTGCGAGATGCCTGTGTCTAGGAGTCAGGCCCGGTGCGAGATGCCTGTGTCTAGGAGTCAGGCCTGGTGCGAGTTGCCTGTGTCTGGGAGTCAGACCGGTGTGAGATGCCTGTGTCTAGGAGTCAGGCCTGGTGCGAGTTGCCTGTGTCTGGGAGTCAGACCGGTGCGAGATGCCTGTGTCTGGGAGTCAGACCGGTGCGAGTTGCCTGTGCCTGGGAGTCAGGCCCGGTGCAAGTTGCCTGTGTCTGGGAGTTAGGCCCGGTGCGAGTTGCCTGTGTCTAGGAGTCAGGCCCAGTGCGGGTTGCCTGTGTCTAGGAGTCAGGCCCGGTGCGAGTTGCCTGTGTCTGGGAGTCACGCCCGGTGCAAGTTGCCTGTGTCCAGGAGTCAGGCCCGGTGTGAGTTACCTGTGTCTAGGAGTCAGGCCTGCTACGAGTTGCCTGTGTCTAGGAGTCGGGCCTGCTGCGTGTTGCCTGTGTCTAGGAGTCAGGCCTGGTGTGAGTTTCCTGCTAAGAGATTGTCGTTTGCGTGCAGGTACAGACGTTGAACGAACAGGAATGGGAACGTGCCCAACAGGCGAACGTGCTGGCCAACGTCGCCCAAGCATTTGAGAGTGATGTGGACGGCTCGGACATGGAGGATGACGACCGCGAGACGATGTTCAGCTCGGCCGATGTCCTGTCACCTAGTGGACAGACTGATGTCCAGACCCTTGCTCTAATGCTTCAGGAACAGTTGGAGGCCATCAATAAGGAAATAAGGTGAGAGGGCTTCATCTGGGGAATCCTGGTGTTTCCAACCTCGATACCAGTGAGCAGTGTTTCCATTCATTAGTGGTCATGTCTGTGACTCACAGAGAGAGTGAGTTTGTTTGTGTTTGTACACACTAACCTGCTGATGAACTCACATGAGAGCAGAAATATTCCCTCTTGTGTCTTAGAGAGACTGTTTTACCTTCACATAACAGTCTGGCATATGTCAGTGCAATAAAAAGCCAGCATTACTCTTCATAACCAAACGCAACATAAACTAGAAGCAGGAGAAAGCCACTCAGCCCCTTGAACTGTTTCCACCATTGAGCCAATTCATGGCTAATCACATTGCTGTTCATTTCTGCCTTCCTCTGAGAACCTTCTCAGCCCTTGTTTACCAAGAATCACTCCACCTCTGCCTTAAGCATATTCCAAATCTCTGCTTCCACTGCTTGTTGAGGAAGAGAGTTCCAAAGATTGATGACCATCTGAGAGAAAAATGATTCTCTTTTTTATATGTGTGTTAAATGGATGACCCCTTACTTTAAAAAGTGACCCCTAATTCTAGATTCTCCCACGAGAAAAGATCCCTCAGGATTCTATATGATTCAATCAAGTTTCCTCTTACTGTCTGAACTCCAGCAGATACAAGCTCAACCTGTCCAATCTTTGCACATAAGGCAACCTGTTCATTGCAGGTATGGTCTGATAAACTTTCTCAAAACTGTTTCCTTCAATAAAGTGACCAGTACTGTACACAGTATCCAGATATGGTCTCACCAATACCGTCTATAACTGAAACATAACCTCACACTTCATGCATTCTTAAATTGGCTTGCTGTCTCTCTGTGCATCTTGCGTTCTGTCACTCTGTGTGTCTCATGTTCTGTCGCTCTGTGCGTCTTGTGCTCTATCGCTCTGTGTGTCTCGTGCTCTGTCGCTCTGTGCGTCTTGTGCTCTGTCGCTCTGTGTCTCTCGTGCTCTGTCTCTCTGTGTGTCTCATGCTCTATGCATCTCATTCTCTGTCGCTCTGTGCGTCTCGCGCTCTGTCGCTCTGTGTGTCTCGCGCTCTGTCGCTCTGTGTCTCATATGCTCTGTCGCTCTGTGTGTCTCGTGCTCTGTGCATCTCATTCTCTGTCACAGTGTGTCTCCTGCTCTGTCGCTCTGTGAGTCTTGTGCTCTGTCGCTGTGTGTGTCTCGTGCTCTGTCGCTCTGTGTCTCTCGTGCTCTGTCTCTCTGTGTGTCTCATGCTCTGTGCATCTCATTCTCTGTCGCTCTGTGCGTCTCGCGCTCTGTCGCTCTGTGCGTCTCGCGCTCTGTCGCTCTGTGTGTCTCGTGCTCTGTCTCTCTGTGTCTCGTGCTCTGTCTGTGTCTCTAATGCTCTGTGCATCTCATTCTCTGTTGCTCTGTGCGTCTTGTGCTCTGTCGCTCTGTGTGTCTAGTGCTCTGTCTCTCTGTGTCTCGTGCTCTGTCTCTGTGTCTCTAATGCTCTGTGCATCTCATTCTCTGTCGCTCTGTGTGTCTCATGCTCTGTCGCTCTGTGTGTCTCGTGCTCTGTCATTCTGTGTGTCTCGTGCTCTGTCTCTCTGTGTCTCTCATGCTCTGGGCATCTCATTCTCTGTCGCTCTGTGCGTCTCATGCTCTGTCGCTCTGTGTGTCTCGTGCTCTGTCGCTCTGTATCTCTCAGGCCCTGTGCATCTCATTCTCTGTCGCTCTGTGTGTCTCGTGCTCTGTCGCTCTGTGTGTCTTGTGCTCTGTCGCTCTGTGTGTCTCGTGCTCTGGCTCTCTGTATCTCTCATGCCCTGTGCATCTCATTCTCTGTCGCTCTGTGCGTCTCGTGCTCTGTCGCTCTTGTGTGTCTCGTGCTCTGTCTCTCTGTGTCTTGTGCTCTGTCTCTGTCTCTCATGCTCTGTGCACCTCATTCTCTGTCGGTCTGTCCATCTTGTGCTCTGTCGCTCTGCGTCTCGCGCTCTGTTGCTCTGTGTCTCTCGTGCTCTGTCGCTCTGTGTCTCATGCTCTTTGCATCTCATTCTCTGTCGTTTTGTGCGTCTCGCGCTTGTCGCTCTGTGCGTCTCGTGCTCTGTCGCTCTGTGCGTCTCGCGCTCTGTCGCTCTGTGCATCTCATTCTCTGTCGCTCTGTGTCTCTCGTGCTCTGTCGCTCTGTGTGTCTTGTGCTCTGTCGCTCTGTGTCTCGTGCTCTGTCGCTCTGTATCTCTCATGCTCTGTGCATCTCATTCTCTGTCGCTCTGTGTGTCTCGTGCTCTGTCGCTCTGTGTGTCTCGTGCTCTGTCGCTCTGTGTGTCTCGTGCTCTGTCTCTGTATCTCTCATGCTCTGTGCGTCTCATGCTCTGTCACTCTGTGTGTCTCATGCTCTGTCACTCAGCGTCTTGTGCTCTGTCGCTCTGTGCGTCTCGCACTCTGTCGCTCTGTGTGTCTCGTGCTCTGTCTCTGTGTGTCAGTCATGCTCTGTGCACCTCATTCTCTGTCGCTCTGTGTGTCTTGTGCTCTGACACTCTGTGTGTCTCATGCTCTGTCACTCAGCGTCTTGTGCTCTGTCGCTCTGTGCGTCTCGCGCTCTCTCGCTCTGTGTCTCTCATTCTCTGTCACTCTGTGTCTCTCGCGCTCTGTGTGTCTTGTGCTCTGTCGCTCTGTGCGTCTCGCGCTGTGTCGCTCTGTGTCTCTCATTCTCTGTCGCTCTGTGTCTCATTCTCTGTCGCTCTGTGTCTCTCGCGCTCTGTCGCTCTGTGTCTCTCGCTCTCTGTCGCTCTGTGTCTCTCGCGCTCTGTCGCTCTGAGTGTCTCGCGCTCTGTCACTCTGTGTCTCTCACGCTTTGTCGCTCTGTGTGTCTTGTGCTCTGTCGCTCTGTGCGTCTCGCGCTCTGTCGCTCTGTGTCACTCATTCTCTGTCGCTCTGTGTCTCTCGCGCTCTGTCGCTCTGTGTGTCTTGTGGTCTGTCGCTCTGTGCGTCTCGCGCTGTGTCGCTCTGTCTCTCTCATTCTCTGTCACTCTGTGTCTCTCGCGCTTTGTCGCTCTGTGTGTCTTGTGCTCTGTCGCTCTGTGCGTCTCGCGCTGTGTCGCTCTGTCTCTCTCATTCTCTGTCGGTCTGTGTCTCTCGCGCTCTGTCGCTCTATGCGTCTCGCGCTCTGTCACTCTGTGTCTCTCGCGCTTTGTCGCTCTGTGTGTCTTGTGCTCTGTCGCTCTGTGCGTCTCGCGCTCTGTCGCTCTCTGTGTCTTGTGCCCTGTCTCTCTGTGTCTCTTATGCTCTGTGCATCTCATTCTCCTTCGCTCTGTGTGTCTCGTGCTCTTTCTCTCTGTGTCTCTTGTACTCTGTCGCTCTGTGTCTCGCGCTCTGTCGCTCTATGTCTCGCGCTCTGTCGCTCTGTGTGTCGTGCTCTGTCGCTCTGTGCGTCGCGCGCTCTGTCGCTCTGTGCGTCTCGTGCTCTGTCTCTCTGCGTCTCGCGCACTGTCTCTCTGTGTCTCGTGCTCTGTCTCTCTGTGTCTCTTGTGCTCTGTGTGTCTCATGCTCTGTCACTCTGCGTCTTGTGCTCTGTCGCTCTGTGTGTCTCGTGCTCTGTCTCTCTGTGTCTGTCATGCTCTGTGCATCTCATTCTCTGTCGCTCTGTGTGTCTCATGCTCTGTCTCTCTGTGTCTGTCATGCTCTGTGCATCTCATTCTCTGTCGCTCTGTGCGTCTTGTGCTCTATCGCTCTGTGCGTCTCGCGCTCTGTCGCTCTGTGCGTCTCGCGCTCTGTCGCTCTGTGTGTCTCATGCTCTGTCGCTCTGTGCATCTCATTCTCTGTCGCTCTGTGTGTCTCGTGCTCTGTCGCTCTATGTCTCATGCTCTGTGCATCTCATTCTCTCACTTTGTGTGTCTTGCGCTCTGTCGCTCTGTGTCTCTCGTGCTCTGTGCATCTCATTCTCTGTCGCTCTGTGCGTCTTGCACTCTGTCACTCTGTGTCTCTCGTGCTCTGTCGCTCTGTGTCTCTCCTGCTCTGTCGCTCTGTGTCTCTCATGCTCTGTGCATCTCATTCTCTGTCGCTCTGTGCGTCTCGTGCTCTGTCGCTCTATGTCTCATGCTCTGTGCATCTCATTCTCTCGCTTTGTGTGTCTCGCGCTCTGTCACTCTGTGTCTCTCGTGCTTTGTCGCTCTGTGTCTCTCGTGCTCTGTCGCTCTGTGTCTCTCGTGCTCTGTCGCTCTGTGTCTCATGCTCTGTGCATCTCATTCTCTGACGCTCTGTGTGTATCGCACTCTGTCGTTCTGTGCGTCTCGTGCTCTGTCGCTCTGTGTGTCTCGTGCTCTGTCTCTCTGTATCTCTCATGCCCTGTGCATCTCATTCTCTGTCGCTCTGTGTGTCTAATGCTCTGTCACTCTGCATCTCACGCTCTGTTACTCTGTCTCTGTGTCTCGTGCTCTGTCTCTGTGTCTCGTGCTCTGTCTCTGTGTCTCTCATGCTCTGTGCATCTCATTCTCTGTCGCTCTGTGTGTCTCGTGCTCTGTCGCTCTGTGCGTCTCGCGCTCTGTTGCTCTGTGCGTCTCGTGCTCTGTCTCTCTGTGTGTCTCGTGCTCTGTCTCTCTGTGTCTCTGTCGCTTTGTGCGTCTCGCGCTCTGTCGCTCTGTGCATCTCGCGCTCTGTCGTTCTGTGTGTCTCGTGCTCTGTCTCTCTGTG